>NC_057945.1:38836413-39018913 GCF_018555375.3 Anguilla rostrata | reverse complement strand
AAGAAATCAAAAATCTAAACCTAAAAATACTGAGTATTTGTGAGGAAAACATTTGCGCATTTAAATACTTCCTGAATTTTCTTTTTGCCGTTCGGGTCCTTCTGCAGTTCTGATGATCGTTGTTGTACGCAGTGAGCGATAGTAGCCAGAACGTGACTGCTAGTTTTTTTTTTTTTTTTAAATGACAATTCATTTTCAGAGAGGAGAAAGCTAATGTCACAAAAAGAAGGAGCAGCCAGTAATTGTAAATCTGAGGGTTATAAAGCTCGAAGATCTGCTTTATAAGCAGAGTTTACATTTCCTCTGGAAGTACAACACTTTGGCCTGTTGTCGGTTGTACCTTTCACCACAACACTTTTGCATGACAGTATGTTATATTAATGACTAATAATATGATTGCATTGTTGCATACAATGACGTATCTGTTCATCAGGTCTCATAATATGCACTGAGTGTTACTCTGGATAAGAGTTTTTGCATTAAATAAACACAGTCCATATAAATACACATGGATCTATTTTATATCATGAACAAGCACTGACTTTGGTACTAGTTTGTATGACGTCTGTGGTTTTCATTTAATCTGAATTACAGTATAAATTATTTTGGAGGCTTTATATTAGATCAGTGGTCTTTCTTTCTGCTAAGCATTTGTTACATAAGTCAATGCAATGCTTAATATTGCAATTATGCTTACTTTAATGTAACAGAGAAGATCAACTGAAAAACTCATTTCTGTTATAGTTATAGCCAGGGGGAACAAGACAGGGCCCGAATGCAAGCAATGTACTTCACAAGGGTTGGTTCAGAGGAGAGATTGGGAATTTTAGGAGGTCAGAGGTCAACATGGTATCCTCAGTGGCGTGGTTAAGCTGGCAGCACCTCCTACAACACAGTGTGCCAACCGGCTCTGGGGAATCGGATCGTACAAACCAGTTTCTGACAGCTCTTACTTAGCTACAGCAAGGACCACAATGCAAATAAGTCTTGTGACTCTTTTTGCGTTATCCTCGATGCTCTTCTAATTGTGCATGTACGTGGTGTTTGCAACCATGTAATTTTCCTTTTACAGTGAATCGTCAAAGAAATAAACTAAACTACTGGTTATCCAACACTGCTTTCAGCAGAAATTACAGGCATTTAGCAGATGCTCTTATCCAGAGCGACCTACACAACTTTTTTTTTTTACATTTATATGAATTGCAGGTTAAGTTCCTTGCTCAGGGGTACAACGTCAGTGTCCTACCTGGGAATTGAACCCATGACGTTCAGGAAAGAAGACCAACTCCTTACCCACTATACTACACTGCCGCATAAATACGACCCGATATCAGTTCATATCCACCTACACAGTATGCCTTCAGCTGTTTGCAACCAGAAGGCTGTACAGGAGAACCGGTGGTGGCCGCTTCTGAAAAGTAAAAACACACATTAGTGCTTCTCAGCATGTAGTTTCAAGTGTTGGAGTATGGCAAGGATGCAAGATTTTATCATAACCTTCACAAGAGATGATTTCTGACGGTGCGACTATGAACGAAGGAATGAATGTGTCTTTAGTGTGTCTTGTGTTGCAGGCCCAATGAGCTAAAAAGACAAACTTGTCATTTATATATGTACAAGGCAATACAATAAAAGTGTAGCTTTCATCAAGAGAATTATACATAAAGATAGTCAGGAAACCAGTGTACCACTAAATATGCCACAGGTCATGCAAGAAATGTACCACACACAAAGTGCAGACACGACTTCCTTAAAAACCCATCGCAGTTTCAGTGAACTGTCCTAAAGTGCTTTAGTAAAGGGCTGACAATTAATTAAATATTCCAGAAAATGTTAGGAAGACATTCGCAAGAATTTTTTCACACAGAGAGTAGTCAATGTGTGGAATAACCTGCCAGGTCACGTAGTATAGGCAGAAACTCTGGGGATTTTCAAGACTGGGCTTGATACAGTGTTAGATACTGTCTAGTCCGTAGGCAAGGCCAGTCTGCAAGGCTGTGACATCAGCATCAGACAGAACAGCCTGTTCTCGTCATTATATTATGTTATGGTATTTGAAAATATATGAAAATAGGCCTATTAACATAGATCAAAAGATTAAAATAAAATCAAATTTTTTTGAATTACAAATGAAATCAAAGAGGTAAATCTCAATTAAATGATGCAACTTTAGAACCTAATAGGTAAGGTTGAAAACTATATTTCTCTTGGTGTCTTGGTTTATCAGGTTTTTGACGCAGGTGCTTTCTAATGAGCCCTTGGGTCTGGTTCCATTTCCACCTAAATGATTAAACGGCCTATCGGTCTCACTAACATGGTTCATTATTTTATTATCACATAAATGACTCCAACATTTCCCTTTAAGTTTGAATGCAATCTGTGACATTAAAGTGTTCCGAATGAGTCTTAATGTTGTTACGTCCCCGTTGTGGTCTAGGGGTACAGGGGAGTAACAAAATGACTGATTATTAAAGATTAAAGTTTATTTACACAATTATCTATACAGTGAACAAACGGGAGGGGAAACACTGGGCGGTACCAAACAAAAGAAGATAACAAACAGAAATATAAGCTATTAACAATTCTAGAAATAAAAGAAACTAACTAACTGAAACCCGAAAATCTTCCGAACCTAACTAACTACTCTAACTATTCTAAACTGAACAAAAACATACAAGGGTGGTACACGCCGTATCTATATATACACAAGTGAAACTAACAGTGACAGTGAAGAAAACAAACACCTACTTAAATCCCACTCCCAATATATATATACAAAACCAGCAACCAAACCAAAGACGCAAATCCAAACTCAAAGTCTTTTCAGAAATTTGATCGTTTACACAAGTCAAAAAATAGCACTAAGTCACACGAGTATACAGAAGTGAACGAACATTCAAATCCAAGACACACCGAGGTGTAACAGACTATGTTAGGTTTTTATAGGTGTGGGTCTGTTCCTCATTGGCCGCCAGGCAGGTCCGCAGAAGAGGATTGGGGGGGAAACGGCGCACTCTTCCTTCTTCTTCACCAATGGCGGAGTGACCCGTAACAGACCTCACGGAATAATGAGTCCGACAGAAAAAAAACAAACCTGGCACGTAACAATGTCTATACAGATAATGGTGTGGAAATCTCCATTTTTAGAGCCAGTTTCAGTTTCAAGCGGACCACAACGTGGTACGATTTGATTTTGATATATAGAACATATTTTCACTGAAGGCGGAGGTTACACCTGGATGGCTTTGACAATTATCTGCCTCTGAACATCATCCTGTTGTAGAAGCAGAGATAAACATCCATGCTTTTTATGGGTATTCAAGAGCTGGACTGAATTACCTCCTTACATATTCATGTTTGATCTTGTTAGAAAGAAAATTAATTCAGGAATCTTTTGATAATAAGTACATGGTCAGCTTTTAAGTAGGCCAGTCCTTGTTATAAATGAGTCTTACCCCCCTTCCCTTCTCTTCTACACCTTAACTCGGCATCACCCAATCAGGGCAAACATCCTCAAGCCATGCTGGGTAAGGTATTTAAGATGGCCACAGGAGAAAGTTGTGTTGTGTTGCAGTTGGTTTCAGAGCCTTAAAGAAGAAGAAGAGTTCTTCTATTTTATTTTGGTAGTAGTTCCTTGTGTTTTTAGCTGGTTTCTGTTCATTTTGTGGTGCTTAAACGGGAAGAGGTCAACACTTTGGCAAGGTCTGGCCACCTCTCCTTCTCATTTCTGGTATTTCCAAATTAATGTTTTGTAAAATGTCTTATGTTTTCTAATTTAGAAGTAGTGAGCCTGCATTCAATAAAAAATGTATGATTTAAATTAATTCATCTAATTGACTGCTTCATATAGAATTCAAATATTTAATCTTAATACCCTAATATAGAGCTTGTTTTGACTTGTTGGGTGACTGCCCCAGTTCACTGTAGACTGACCCATCAATTAATTTGGTGATTTAATTGATAATTCTCATTTTCAACAATAATTTTTCAATTAAATCACATAAAGTATATTTTATATGTAGGTTAAGTTAGGGGTTCTAGCACGCAATAGCGCTAGTGTTCAATATTCAGAGTGCTGGACATTTTAACAAGAGCATTGACAGTTGGAACTGCTGGATTCAGAAAATAAACATATTTTTAATTAATCCTTGCTTGTCCGACAATATGTTTATGTTTTTAAAGTAAACACTTATAATATATACTTATGTTTCCTAAATTGGAACATTTTAAGTATACTTATAGTATACTAAGTATAATATTTTCTGAAGCTATACTTTAAGTATATCATTTATGAATTACTTCTTAACATAAAATCCTAAAAGCTTTAGGTGTGCTTGCAGTTCATTATTTTAAAACTGAAAGAAAACTTCCATTTTACTCTCAATGCACTTTTCAAAGCCAGCAAAAGTATTACATTGTCTACCTTTTCTGTCAAGTACATGCTAATTCAGCATACCAAAAGTTTTTTGTTATTTTGTTCACTTTCAGTTAATACAAGTATCGGTTGGAAAACACCAAGTATACCACTTATAAGCTACTTAATTGTGTGCAGGGGCATCGTAGAGGGGGGAAAAGTGGGACTGACTAACCAGGGCCCGAATGGGGGGAGGGCCCTCGAAAAGCCTGGAATGATGCGTGAGAGACATGGATCAAGAGAGGAAGGGGGCCCACAGAGACAGCTTATGTATAGGGCCCAGAATTTTGTGCTACACCCCTGATTGTGTGTATTTGAGTGGGCGGGTGGTGGTGTTTGCACTGAACGTTTTATTTTTGTAATTCACTGGAAATTCATTAAAGAGGGTACGGCACACGAGTAACGCCTCGTCCCGAATCCACGGCGTTCACCAACTGAACCGACCAAACAAATCAATTGAAAGTACTTTTTCCAAATAGCAACAATTAAGGTCATGCATATATTTTTAATTCACCTGCAGTTCACTCTGTTGTGGCCTAAGCTGTTATTAGCTTGTACCATGTATTTCATGTCGTTGACCTAAACATTAACAGCATAATTCATCACAGACTGAAGTATAAGTACTTTTCAAAAGATTTAACGAAGGATAACAAAAATGTTTTGAAAATTTTCATTGTGGCCATATTTAATACTGAACTCTGAAACTGAATATATTGCTTCTATAAAGTAAAATGAAAGTATATTATCTGGAATTCAGTTCTAAATATGAATACCTTACCTCACAACATTATTTCTATGATGACTTATATTAGATGAACGGAAATTCAGACAGCGTACGGATGCATTGCGATCAAAGACGTCTAGCCCACAGTTCTGTGGAGCTTCCGCAAAGCCACACTGGCTCTGAGCAGCAGCTGATGTGCAGACTCACTTCCTTCTTCCGCAGCTACAGAAGAATAAGCAACTTCTTCCCCCACCATGGACAGTGTTGCGGGTGTGGTGTACACAGCACTGGAGCTGCTGATCGCCTTGACGTGTTGCCTGGGCAACCTGCTGGCCATCTGGGCGGTGCGGGCCAGTGGCTCCCTGCGGAAGCCCACCTTCTGCTTCATGGCATCGCTGGCGGCGGCGGACTTCCTGGTGGGCGCCGTGGCGATCCCCGCGGCCGTGCTGGTGGACGGCCGGGTCAGCACCTCCTTCAACAGCTGCCTGTTCCTCAGCTGCGTGACGGTCCTGCTGGTGCAGGCCTCCATCCTCATGCTGCTGGTCATCGCGGTGGATCGCCACCTGCGCGTGCAGATGCCCCTCAGGTGGGTGCCAGCCTCACCTCAGCTGCACACCATATTCCTTGGCCCTTGTGTGGTGTGAGGTCATTGAAGATTAGATTGTGATTAGAATTTTCTTAACGGAACATTCTGATGCTGATGTCACAATCACTACTGGTAATTGAAAGCAATGGTGTTCTAGATGTCCATGTCAGTATTATCTGCAATATTCCTTTGTTTTACACAGTTGAATTTAGCCGATGCTCTTACCCAAATCCGCTTACATAATTTACACTCTCTGCATACAGTCCATTTATACGGCTGTATATTTATTTAAGCAATGTGGGCAGGGCCGGCCCTGGGATTTTGGTGGCCCTAAGCAAATGTGTTCGAGTGGGGGGGGTGGGGGTGCTGTTAAATTCCGTCAAGCAGGGCGGGGGTGGGGGCGGTTCGCTTGGTACAATCACACCACACCACAACATGTCAGCATCCATCATGACTAGTTGTGTTTGTTCCTAAAGCTCGGACTATGCCCTCTATACCTGGAATAGCCTGCAAAAGGAACTTAAACTTCGTACCTAGCAATTCTTACCATGGTATCAGTCTATTTGATAACTGTCACTGATTTAATTCATTAATTCGATTGTATTTCTCCTTTGCACTTTTGTTCCATAGCATTTTTAGCATGACTGTTGTCTGGATCTGAGTTTTACTGTATTAATTTATTGTGTCTGAAAAGACACTACATGGCCAAATGTATGTGGCCACCTAACATCCAACATCTCATCCAAAATTATGGGCATTAATATAAAGTTGTTCCACCCCTTGCTGCGATAACAACTTCCACTCTTCTGGGAAGGCTTTGTACTAGATGTTGGAGCATTGCTGCAGGGATTTGCTTCCATTTAGACAGAAGAGCATTGGTTTGGTTGGGCACTGATTGGGTGATTAGGCGTGGCTTCCAGTTGGCTTTCCAAATGATCCCAATTGTGTCGGATGGGGTTGAGGTAGGGCTCTGTGCAGGCCAGTCAAGTTCTTCCACACTGCTCCTGACAAAACCATTTCCATATGGACCTCGCTGTGTGCACCAAACTGTTGCCACAATGTTGAAAACACTGAATCATATAGAATGTAATTGCATTAAAATTTGCCTCTACTTTGGCCTAGCCCAAACCATGAAAAACAGCCCCTGACCAAAGGGTGTCCAGACACTTTTGATCATATAGTGTATGTGCTGCTGCCCTTCTTGGCCAGTTCTGTTTTGGAAAAGAGATCTTAATCTCAATTGGATTAACCTTTCAATTTTAAGTGTAATGATCTCCTTGATGAAAATGGTTATTGGCACCGTTCAGTATGAGGGTAATCTTCTCCAAAGCTGTTTGTGCATATGAATATCGAGCATCCATGACAAGCAGGCCAGTCCAGTACGAAAAGCCAACAGTGCCAAATTGTCTTAAAAAATACGTCTCATAATGGCTATTATTTTTGATCTGTTCACATGGCAAAAATGGGCAAGTCAATGCTTTCCATACATCTTAATCATTTTAACACATAAAAAAAAGACATGTCGAAAAAGTACATTTTTGACCCATTAAAATTTGATGTATTGGTTCTATTCATCTGAAGATGTGCAGTCTTCTGCCCCTGTTGACTTAGCAAGTTGTTACCTTGTCAACAGGTCAGGAACAACCGTGATGCAACGTAAGGTGTTTTTAAGGCTTTTTGGCACCGCTGACTTTCCGTAGGCCAGGAGCGAGAGAACGTGTGGACTCAGGTTCTGCTGTGTTTTGCAGATACAAGCGCAGCTTCACGCAGAGGCGCTGCTGGGCCGTGGTCGGAGCGTGCTGGCTGCTCGCCTTCGCGTTCAGTTTCACGCCCATGTTCGGCTGGTACAACCACCAGACTCTGGCCAAGATGGTGATGGAGAACTCCACCACCATCGTCTGCACGTTCGTGTCCGTCATGCCCATGACTTACCTGGTCTACTTCCACTTCTTCGGGTGCACGCTGCTCCCCCTGCTGGTGATGTGTGCCCTCTACGTCCACGTCTTCCGCTCCATCTCCAAGCGACTGCAGAGGAGCCAGGCCCCGGGTGCCGAATCACACGCGTACTACGCCAAAGAGCGGAAGCTGGCCAAGTCCCTGCTGCTGGTCCTGGTCCTCTTCGCCGTCGGCTGGTTGCCGCTGAGCATCATGAACTGCGTGACGATCTTCGGCGGCGACGTCCCTCTGGTCGCCATCTACATCGGGATCCTCCTCACGCACGCCAACTCTGCCGTCAATCCGGTCGTGTACGCCTTCAAGGTGCCGAAGATCCGCAGTGCGTACCTGCGGGCCTGGAGGAAGTGTGCCCCCTGCCGGCAGCAGGGGGTATCGCAAAGCACCGAGAGCAAGGACTTCAGCACCAGAACCAAATCCATAGAAGACCTGACCAAGGAACGAGATTATTCTGAAAGTAATCTACACACAGCCTTACTGTGTGCTCATATTACCATCAATAAACCATTCTGCTTACTGTTAATTATCAGCATAATTCTGAAACGCTGGCTGGGATTCAATCAACATTTGTCCTTAACCTTGACTAACAAAATCAAGAGTTACCAAGAATTTATTTTTCTTCACAAGCACACTGTCGAGTTTGGGAATCTCTGAAACTGACTTGACAAAAAAAAACTTCCAACATTAGCAATTCCTTGTGAGTCAAAGTTAAATTGTTGATTGAATCCATGTAATTGATGAGCAAATGTCTATTTCTTTATTGCTTTTTTTTTTAGGAATATTAGTTCTAGCTTGTGCTAAAAGGCTAATTATATAATACTATTAGCACAATCTAACACATTGGTATCCCATTCTGACATACTGCCTTGTTTCCAGTCATCAGATATTTCGGTCCTGGAGGGCCCCAGCGTCTACAGGTTTAACTCCTGTCCCGGAGGGCCGCAGTGTCTGCAGGTTTAACTCCAGTCCTGGAGGGCTGCAGCATCTGCAGGTTTAACTCCAGTCCTGGAGGGCCCCAGCGTCTACAGGTTTAACTCCAGTCCTGGAGGGCTGCAGCATCTGCAGGTTTAACTCCAGTCCTGGAGGGCCACAGTGTCTGCAGGTTTAACTCCAGTCCTGTAGGTGACCGGCAGACGCTTCGTATAAAATTCAAATATTTAATCTTAAAACCTGATATAGAGCTTGTTTTGGCTTGCTGGGTGATTCTACTAGTTTACTGTAGACTGACCTATCAATTACTTTGGTTGATATTACCAATTTACTTTACAAGGGTTGGATCAGAGGAGAGATTGGGAATTTTAGGAGGTCAGAGGTCAACATGGTATCCTCAGTGGCGTGGTTAAGCTGGCAGCACCTCCTACAACACAGTGTGCCAACCATGGCTCTGGGGAATCGGATCGTACGAACCAGTTTCTGACAGCTCTTACTTAGCTACAGCAAGGACCACAATGGAAATAAGTCTTGTGACTTTTTTTTTGTTGTTATCCTTGATACACTTTTAATTGTGCATGTACATTGGTGTTTGCAACCATGTAATTTTTCTTTTACAGTGAATCGTCAAATAAATAAACTAAAGGTTCTCCAACACTGCTTTGAGCAGAAATTACAGGCATTTAGCAGATGCTCTTATCCAGAGCGACCTACACAACGTTTTTACATTGATATGCATTGCAAGCTAAGTTCCTTGCTCAAGGTTACAACGTCAGTGTCCTACCTGGGAATTGTACCTAAGACCTTCAGGATACAGGACCAACTCGTTACCCATTATATTACACTGCCGCATAAATATGACCCGATTTTAGTTCATATCCATACACACAGTATGTCTTCAGCTGTTTGTTGCAAGGAGGCTGTACAGGAGAACCGGTGGTGGCCACTTCTGAAAAGTAAAAACACACATTAGCGCTTCTCAGCATGTAGTTTCAAGTGTTGGAGTATGGCAAGGATGCAAGATTTTATCATAACCTTCACAAGAGATGATTTCTGACGGTGCGACTATGAACGAATGAATGAATGTTTCTTTAGTGTGTCTTGTGTTGCAGGCCCAATGAGCTAAAAAGACAAACTTGTAATTTCTATATGTACAAGTCAGTACAATAAAAGTGTAGCTTATATCAAGAGAATTATACATAAAGATAGTCAGGAAACCAGTGAACCACTAAATACAACACAGGTCATGCAAGAAATGTACCACACACAAAGTGCAAAGCATGACTTCCTTAAAAACCCACTGCAGTTTCAGTGTACTTTCCTAAAGTTAGAGTGCTTTAGTAAAGGGCCAACAATTAATTCAATATTCCATAAAATGTTAGGAAGACATTAGGAAGAATTCAATGTGTGGAATAACCTTCCAGGTCACGTAGTATAGGCAGAAACTCTGGGGATTTTCAAGACTGGGCTTGATACAGTGTTAGATACTGTCTAGTCCGTAGGCAAGGCCCGTCTGCAAGGCTGTGACATCAGCATCAGACAGAACAGCCTGTTCTCGTCATTATATTATGTTATGTTATGGTATTTGAAAATATATGGAAATAGGCCTATTAACATAGATCAAAAGATTAAAATAAAATCAAATTTTTTTGAATTACGAACGAAGTCAAAGAGGTAAATCTCAATTAAATGATGCAACTTTAGAATCTAATAGGTAAGGTTGAAAACTATATTTCTCTTGGTGTCTTGGTTTATCAGGTTTTTGACGCAGGTGCTTTCTAATGAGCCCTTGGGTCTGGTTCCATTTCCACCTAAATGATTAAACGGCCTATCGGTCTCACTAACATGGTTCATTATTTTATTATCACATAAATGACTCCAACATTTCCCTTTAAGTTTGAATGCAATTTGTGACATTAAAGTGAGTGAGTGAAAATCTTAATGTCTATACAGATAATGGTGTGGAGGCCGAATAGCTGAAATCTCCATTTTGAGAGCCAGTTTCAGTTTTAAGCGGACCACAACGTAGTACGATTTGATTTTGTTATATAGAACATATTTTCACTGAAGGCGGAGGTTACACCTGGATGGCTTTGACAATTATCTGCCTCTGAACATTATCCTGTTGTAGAAGCAGAGATAAACATCCACGCTTTTTATGGGTATTCAAGAGCTGGACTGAATTACCTCCTTACATATTCATGTTTGATCTTGTTAGAAAGAGAGTTCATTCAGGAATCTTTTGATAATAAGTACATGGTCAGCTTTTATGTAGGCCAGTCCTTGTTATAAATGAGTCTTACCCCCCTTTCCTTCTCTTCTACACCTTAACTCGGCATCACCCAATCAGGGCAAACATCCTCAAGCCATGCTGGGTAAGGTATTTAAGATGGCCACAGGAGAAAGTTGTGTTGTGTTGCAGTTGGTTTCAGAGCCTTAAAGAAGAAGAAGAGTTCTTCTATTTTTATTTTGGTGTTAGTTCCTTGTGTTTTTAGCTGGTTTCTGTTCATTTCGTGGTGCTTAAACAGGAAGAGGTCAACACTTTGGAAAGGTCTGGCCACCACTCCCTCTCTTTTCTGGTATTTCCAAATTAATGTTTTGTAAAATGTCTTATGTTTTCTAATTTAGATGTAGTGAGCCTGCATTCAATAAAGAATGTATGATTTAAATTAATTCATCTAATTGACTGCTTCATATAGAATTCAAATATTTAATCTTAATACCCTAATATAGAACTTGTTTTGACTTGTTGGGTGACTCCACCAGTTCACTGTAGACTGACCCACCAATTAATTTGGCGATTTAATTGATAATTCTCATTTTCAACAATAATTCTTCAATTAAATCACATAAAGTATATTTTATATGTAGGTTAAGTGAGGGGTTCTAGCACGCAATAGCGCTAGTGTTCAGTATTCAGAGTGTTGAACATTTTAACAAGAGCACTGACTGTTGGAACTGCTGGATTCAGAAAATAAACATATTTTTAATTAATCCTTGCTTGTCCGACAATATGTTTATGTTTTTAAAGTAAACACTTATATACTTCTGTTTCCTAAATTGGAACATTTTAAGTATACTTAAAATATTTTCTGAAGCTATACTTTAAGTATATCATTTATGAATTACTTCTTAACATAAAATCCTAAAAGCTTTAGGTGTGCTTGCAGTTCATTATTTTAAAACTGAAAGAAAACTTCCATTTTACTTTCAATGCACTTTTCAAAGCCAGCAAAATTATTACATTGTCTACCTTTTCTGTCAAGTATATACAAATTCAGCATACCAAAGGTTTTTTGTCATTTTTTTTACTTTCAGTAAATACAAGTATCTGTTGGAAAACACCAAGTATACCACTTATAAGCTACTTAATTGTGTGCAGGGGCATCGTAGTGGGGGCGAAAGTGGGACTGACTAACCAGGGCCCGAATGGGGGGAGGGCCCTCGAAAAGCCTGGAATGATGCGTGAGAGACATGGATCAAGAGAGGAAGGGGGCCCACAGAGACAGCGTATGTATAGGGCCCAGAATTTTGTGCTACACCCCTGATTGTGTGTATTTGAGTGGGCGGGTGGTGGTGTTTGTAATTCACTGGAAATTCATTAAGGAGGGAACGGCACACGAGTAACTCCTCGTCCCGAATCCACGGCGACACCAGCTCTTAGGTGCACGTGCCACTCAGCGAACGGACGAGTGAAATTAATGAAAAACGGCAGTAAATCCAGGTCCGTGCGCAAATGTGCGCAATTGTGCGTGCGCTCCTTGTACCGGCTGTACACAATGAAACACACAATACACACTAGAGGGCGCTGCTTACGCAAATAAATGACCAAATGCAAAAATATCTTTTTGCGTGGGACCGATCTATTTGGGTGGGCTGCCAGGATAAAGTCAATGTATGGGAAACACTGGTGTTACTGCACTTATTTTAGTATGTTGATGCTTTTACTTCCTCTAGCTTGTGTTATTTCCTTCATTAAAGACTAAAAGCATTAAATGGTATACATTCTGCTTCAGTGTCTTCCCACACATACTCAAATAAAAAACATTACAGCAATAATAAAAACTAACTGAACCGATCAAACAAATCTATTGAAAGTACTTTTTCCAAATAGCAACAATTAAGGTCATGCATATATTTTTAATTCACCTGCAGTTCACTCTGTTGTGGCCTAAGCTGTTATTAGCTTGTACCATGTATTTCATGTCGTTGACCTAAACATTAACAGCATAATTCATCACAGACTGAAGTATAAGTACTTTTCAAAAGATTTAACCAAGGATAACAGAAATGTTTTGAAAATTTTCATTGTGGCCATATTTAATACTGAACTCTGAAACTGAATATATTGCTTCTATAAAGTAAAATGAAAGTATATTATCTGGAATTCAGTTCTAAATATGAATACCTTACCCCACAACATTATTTCTATGATGCCTCATAATTGATGAACGGAAATTCAGACAGCGTACGGATGCATTGCGATCAAAGACGTCTAGCCCACAGTTCTGTGGAGCTTCCGCAAAGCCACACTGGCTCCGAGCAGCAGCTGATGTGCAGACTCACTTCCTCCCCAGCTACAGAAGAATGAGCAGCAACTCCTCCCTCACCATGGACAGTGTGGCGGGTGCAGTGTACGCAGCACTGGAGCTGCTGATCGCCGTGATGTGTTGCCTGGGCAACCTGCTGGCCATCTGGGCAGTGCAGGCCAGTGGCTCCCTGCGGAAGCCCACCTTCTGCTTCATGGCATCGCTGGCGGCTGCGGACTTCCTGGTGGGCGCCGTGGCGATCCCCGTGGCCGTGCTGGTGGACGGCCGGGTCAGCACCTCCTTCGACAGCTGCCTGTTCCTCAGCTGCGTGACGGTCCTGCTGGTGCAGGCCTCCATCCTCATGCTGCTGGTCATCGCGGTGGATCGCCACCTGTGCGTGCAGATGCCCCTCAGGTGAGTCCCGTGGCTCACGGGCACCAGCCAGGCCCACCTTAGCTGCACACCCGATCCTTGGCCCTTTAAAGTGTGAGGTCACTGATGTGTGATTAGAATGTTCATTACGGAACATTCTGAAGCTGATGTCACAATCACTACTTGTAACTGAAAGCAATGGTGTTCTAGAATCTTGAACACTGACTTGGAATTTTTAAAAGAAAAATATAATTACAAAAAACCTACTCTTTCAAAAGAAGACTTTCCGTAGGCCAGGAGCGAGAGAACGTGTGGAGTCAGGTTCCGCTGTGTTTTTGCAGATACAAGCGCAGCTTCACGCAGAGGCGCTGCTGGGCCGTGGTCGGAGTGTGCTGGCTGCTCGCCTTCGCGTTCAGTTTCACGCCCATGTTCGGCTGGTACAACCGCCAGACCCTGGCCAAGATGGGGAACTCCACCACCAGCGTCTGCAGGCTCGTGTCCGTCATCCCCATGACTTACCTAGTTTACTTCCAGTTCTTTGGGTGCACACTGCTCCCCCTGCTGGTGATGTGTGCCCTCTACGTCCATGTCTTCCGCTCCATCTCCAAGCGGCTGCAGAGGAGCCAGGCCCGGGTCACCGAATCACACGCGTACTACGCCAAAGAGCGGAAGCTGGCCAAGTCCCTGCTGCTGGTCCTGGTCCTCTTCGCGGTCGGCTGGTTGCCGCTGAGCATCATGAACTGTGTGACGATCTTCGGTGGCGACGTCCCTCTGGTCGCCATCTACATCGGGATCCTTCTCACGCACGCCAACTCCGCCGTCAATCCGGTCGTGTACGCCTTCAAGGTGCCGAAGATCCGCAGTGCGTACCTGCGGGCCTGGAGGAAGTGTGACCTCTGCTGGCAACAGGGGGTATCGCAGAGCACCGAGAGCAAGGACTTCAGCACCAAAAGCAAATCCATTGAAGATTAGACCAAGGAACAGGATTATTCTGATAGTAATCTACATACAGTCTAACTGTGTGCTCATATTACCATCAATAAGCCATTCTGCTTACTGTTCATTATCAGCACCATTTTAAAACACTGGCTGGGAGTTAATCAACATTTGTCCTTAACCTTGACTAATAAAATCAAGAGTTACCAAGAATTTATTTTTCTTCACAAGCACACTGTCAAGTTTGGGAATCTCTGAAACTGAATTGACAAAATGAATTTGCAAAAAAAAACTTCCAACATTAGCAATTCCTTGTGAGTCAAAGTTAAATTGTTGATTAAATCAATTTAATTGATGAGCAAATGTGTGTGTTTATTTTTTTGAGGAATATTAGTTCTCGCTTGTGCTAAAAGGCTAATTATATAATTCTACATGAGATGTGAGTGAAATTAAAATGCCTGTATCAGTTCAATTCCCTTTCTAACATATTAGCATTATAGCACAATCTAACACATTGGAATCCCATTCTAACATACTGCCGTGTTTCCTGTCATCAGATATTCCAGTTTTATAGAGAAAACAAACCACTACTGAAGAGTTAAAGAAGTTCTCAATGAAGTAACAGTTTAGTGTCTGAGTGTTTCTACAATAGCTATGTTAGAATAAAGTGTGTAAGGAAATTGTCAGATCTCGTTTTAATGTTTTTTGTTAGCCTGGTGTATCTTGTCTTTTCCTTTCACAATCTTTGTTTTCCCTTGCAGCGTAGGCAGGCCTCGTTGCCAGCTGATTTCCTTCACCTGCCTCCTCAGCATTCTGCATGCTTCTGCCCCCATTTACTCCAGCATATATTCTCGGTTCGCCCACCACTCTCTGCCAGATCGTTGTCTCAGTTCGCTTGAAGCTTCTAGTCGGCTCTCGTTTAAAGTTATTCGCGTTCCCGTCTCGCGCTCTGGTTTTTCCCCGCTTACCTGCTTTTTCCTTCACCGTTTGTCGTTGCTCGTTTTTATGTTCTGGCGCCCCCGTCATTGTCTTCATGGTTGTCTGGTCTTTTCTTTCGTGCTGTCTGCGTCCAGTCTGCGTCTTTGCTGTTTCCAGCCTGCCCTTCGCCGTCCTCCCAGTCCAGCCCTGATCCAGTCCAGTCCAGCTCCTGATTCCTGTCCAGTCCTGTCCTGCTCCCTGTCCAGTCCAGTCCTGATCCCGTCCGGTCTGGTTCCAGTTCTGCTGGATTCAGAAAATAAACATTTTTAATTAACCCTTGCTTGTCCGACAACAGGTTTATGTCTTTAAAGTAAACACTTATAATATATACTTATGTGTCCTAAATTGGAACATTTTAAGTATACTTAAAATATTTTCTGAAGCTATAATTTAAGTATATCATTTATGAATTACTTCTGAACATAAAATCCTCATAACTTTAGGTGTGCTTGTAGTTCATTATTTTTAAACTGAAAGAAAACTTCCATTTTAATCTCAATGCACTTTTCAAAGCCAGCAAAAGTATTACATTGTCTACCTTTTCTGTCAAGTACATACTAATTCAGCATACCAAAGTTTTTTATTTATTTTTATTTTGTTTACTTTTACTTAATACAAGTATCTGTTGGAAAACACTAAGTATAACATGTTATACGCTACTTAATTGTGTGTATTTGAGTGGGGGGAGGGAGTTGTGTTTGCACTGAACTTTTATTGTCATTCACTGGTAATTCATTAAAGAGGGCACGGCACGCTAGCAGACCTGTCAACCTTAGGAAAATATTTTGAGTACCACAATAGTCAGTGTAACACTTAGTTCACATGCCTTCGCACCACTTCGCTTTTCACGCACACACGCACACACAAGGCTTTCTTCATAATTCTAGTTTTGACTGTTAAAGTGATCAGGCAAAATGGTATAATTTACTCTGATTCTAAAATATCACTTGCAATGCACTGGGCTATATTATGATAATACTTTCAAGTCAAAGGTTTGAGTACACCTGCTTAAAACAAATATTTCATGATTAATATTTCTTTATATGATATGTGTGCTTATACAAACTGATAACCATAAGTGAATTGCATTCACTTATTCAATAAAAATGGAAATTATTTTGTATATTGTAACATATGTTTTCATTTTCAAGTATTTACAGAAACTTATGTTGTAATGTAAAAACCAAAAAAAAAAAAAGCTTATGTTGCGATGTAAAACACTGTCAATTATGAATAAAACCAAGTTTCTGTTCATGATTTCCATTTTTATTTAATAATTAAATAATTAAATCAGATTATATAGGCACACATTATATAGGCCTAATGAAAAAAATAGTATTCAATTGAAAAATAATCTAGGAATGTAGGCTTTTGTAACTAGAGGTTTAGCTAAATTATTACCTGAAGCTCCTTGGTGGCTAATGTCAAAATCATAATTGCAAAATGTGCAACATACATGGTGCGGAAGTTTTGAGGGGCGGAGGCACGGCCATTGTTCCTGATATTTTGCGAGGAACTTCTGGGGGGCATGGACTCGCTTCTATTTAGTAGGTCTGCTGCTCTCTCTCTCTCTCTCTCTCTCTCCTTGTTAGTATTCTCGTCATCTGACGTCAGGATTATTTTCTAACTGCAAGGCTGGTCGGGTGACTGGCTGCAATAATAGGAATTATTTGCTACGTTAGCAGTCTATAGTCAAACGCCGTTGCAATGGTCACTTTGCTCCAACAGAGCGTGCGCGATTCAAAGTTTGAACAGAGAGTCTACGTAGCGTTTGAGTTACTGCAGCTAAATTACTCCATCAGTTATTCACACGTCTCGTAACGAGGCTAATCGCATGCGTGCTACGACTACGGATAACTACACAAATGTATCTCATTATGATATACCTAATATATATATATATATAATATATATATATATATATATATATATATATGCATCATCTCGCAAAGTTACCGAACATGTTTTAACGTTTTATATGTTAACATTACGGTCACATTTTTGTGCTCGATTATTACTCCCCACTTCCCATTTTACCCCAGAAATGCAGCGTTACGCCTCGGTGGATAATAAAGTACCGCTGCGTATCAGTGGATGTTGAGTGGGTCGGGGAGGGGTTACAGAACCGCAAGCACACGGTCGTAGCATCTGGTTCAATCAGATGGATGTAGTTTAGATACCGAATAAACGTACGGTATTGTTTTGTATTAACTGATTGTTTTCCGTAATTAAATTACAATATATATATATATATATATATATATATATATATATTATTTTTTTAAATTTTATTTATTTTTATTTTTTTTGTTGCGTAGTTTCAGCTGGCATTTCGTACCTGCGTATTTTGACCAAGAATTGCGTGGTTGGTACACAAAATGCGTGCAGGTTGGCAGGTCTCCACTAGTAACGCCTCTCCCGAATCCACGGCGACACCAGGTGCACGTGCCACTCAGGGAAAGGACGAGTGAAATTAATGAGAAACGGCGGTAAATCCAGGTCCGTGCGCAAATGTGCACAATTGTGCGTGCGCTCCGTGTACCGGCTGCTGAAACACACAATTCCCACGAGAGGGTGTTGCTTACAGAAATAAACAAGTAAATGCAAAATACCCTTTTGCGTGGGACCGATCTATTTGGGTGAGCTGCACAGATAAAGTCGATGTATGGGAAACATTGGTGTTACTACACTTATTTTAGTATGTTGATGCTTTTACTTCCTCTAGCTTGTGTTATTTCCCTCTTTAAAGACTAGAAGAATTAAATGGTATACATAGGCTTACTTCTACAGATTCTTCCCACAAATACTCAAATAAAAACATTACAGCAATAATAAGACCATGTTTTTTATTTTTACTTGTAACTGAACTGACCAAACAAAACAAGTGAAAGTGCCTTTTCCAACTGACGATTAAGGTCTTACACATATTTTGAATTCGCCTGCGGTTCACTCTGTTGAGGACTAACCTGTTGTCATTTCCTGTGGTTCTTAGCTTGTACCATGTGTTTCATGTCATTGACCTAAATACTAACAGCGTAATTCATCACAGACTGAAGTATAAACACTTTCAAAAGATTTAACCAAGGATAACAAAACATTTTTGAACATTTTCATTGTGGCCATATTTAATACTTGAAAAAATGTACTTGGTTGAGTATACTGTCAGTACTTTTGTTGTATGTTATTCATACGTCAAGTAAACTGAATTCAAAACTGAATACTTCTGTGAAGTAAAATAAAATTATATTATCTGGAATTCAGTTCTAAATATGTATACCTTCAGAATGTATTTTAAACTGTGATCTAAGGTAGTTCTGGAAAGTAAAGTGAAGGTGCCCATTCAGTACTCTACCTGGGATTTAGTGGGTTTATGGCAGATTGTATAAACCTCTTTTTTAAGAGTATGGTATGGGCTGCCATATACTTAAGCCCTACCTCACAACATTATTTCTCTGATGACTCAAAATAGATGAACGGAAATTCAGACAGTGTACAAATGCATCGCGATCAAAGACGTCTAGCCCACAGTTCTGTGGAGCTTCCTCAAAGCCACACTGGCTCTGAGTAGCAGCTGATGTACAGACGCACTTCTTCCGCAGCTACAGAAGAATAAGCAACTTCTTCCCCCACCATGGACAGTGTGGCGGGTGCGGTGTACACAGCGCTGGAGCTGCTGATCGCCGTGATGTGTTGCCTGGGCAACCTGCTGGCCATCTGGGCAGTGCAGGCCAGTGGCTCCCTGCGGAAGCCCACCTTCTGCTTCATGGCATCGCTGGCGGCGGCGGACTTCCTGGTGGGCGCCGTGGCGATCCCCGCGGCTGTGCTGGTGGACGGCCGGGTCAGGACCTCCTTCGACAGCTGCCTGTTCCTCAGCTGCGTGGAGATCCTGCTGGTGCAGGCCTCCATCCTCATGCTGCTGGTCATCGCGGTGGATCGCCACCTGCGCGTGCAGATGCCCCTCAGGTGAGTCCCGTGGCTCGCGGGCACCAGCCAGCCCCACTTCAGCCACACACCCCGTTCCTTGGCCCTTGTGTGGTGTGAGGTCACTGATGATTAGATTGTGATTAGAATTTCCTTAATGGAACATTCTGATGCTGATGTCATAATCACTACTGGTAATTGAAAGCAATGGTGTTCTAGAACACTGACTTAGAATTTTGAAGAAAAAACAAAACATTCCAAAAAACCTACTCTTCCAAAAGATTAACGAGCACCCAGGGCTGTTCTCTAACATTTGATTAAAGAGAGTGGTGTGTAATATGTACTATGCCTATTTAACTGGAATGTCATTTTAAGTTTGCTCAGTATTTGACAGTGAATCCCTGGGAGACAGTGTTTATTTTGACTGACTAAGGTTCCCCACATTCCCTGGAACATATCGCTTTGATGAATACCTGCTCCTTTAAATATTGAAAAATGAATGATTGTGGCGAACACGCGTCGTATGACAATGATAACGAATTGCTCTCTGGTATCTACCATGTCAGTATTATCGGTTCACTTGGTAAAATCCTTCTTATATTACATTGTTATGAAATGTTCGGTTGCCATTCCGTTTAAAATTAATGCCGCTAGTTCCGCGATATGGGATGAATAACGTAACTGCGTTATTAGATAAAAATGGGATTGTGTGGCGCGCCCTCATGGTCGTGTAGCCCCCCCTAGCGGTTGTAGCCCTAAACAACCGCATAGAACGTTCATGCCACGGGCCGGCCCTGAATGTGGGTTAAGTCAAGAGTGCAATCGGGAAATCGAAACCCACAACCCTGGAGTTTACAGTCAGCCCGGCTCTCTTACCACCACACCACAACACGTCAGCATCCATCATGACTAGTTGTGTTTGTTCCTAAAGTTCAGACTATGCCCTCTATACCTGGAATAGCCTGCAAAAGGAACTTAAACTTCGTACCTAGCAATTCTTACCGTGGTATCAGTCTATTTGATAACTGTCACTGATTTAAATCATTAATTCGATTGTATTTCTCTTTTGCACTTTTGTTCTATAGCATTTTTAGCATGACTGTTGTCTGGATCTGAGTTTTACTGTATTAATGTATTGTGTCTGAAAAGACACTACATAGCCAAATGTATGTGGCCACCTAACATCCAACATCTCATCCAAAATTATGGGCATTAATATGGAGTTGTTCCACCCCTTGCTGCGATAACAACCTCCACTCCTCTGGGAAGGCTTTATACTAGATGTTGGAGCATTGCTGCAGGGATTTGCTTCCATTTAGCCAGAAGAGCATTGGTTTGGTTGGGCACTGATTGGGCGATTAGGCGTGGCTTCCAGTTGGCTTTCCAAATGATCCCAATTGTGTTGGGGTAGGGCTCTGTGCAGGCCAGTCAAGTTCTTCCACACTGCTCTTGACAAAACCATATGGACCTCGCTGTGTGCCTTGGGGCTTTGTCATACTGAAACAGGAAAGGGCCTTCACCAAACTGTTGCCACAATGTTGAAAACACTGAATCATCTAGAATGTAATTGCATTAAAATTTGCCTCTACTTTGGCCTAGCCCAAACCATAAAATACAGCCCCTGACCAAAGGGTGTCCAGATACTTTTGATCATATAGTGTATATGTGCTGCTGCCCTTCTTGGCCAGTTCTGTCTTGGAAAGGAGATCTTAATCTCAATTGGATTAACCTTTCAATTTTAAGTGTAATGATCTCCTTGATGAAAATGGTTATTGGTACCGCTCAGTATGAGGGTAATCTTTTCCAAAGCTGTTTGTGCATATGAATATCGAGCATCCATGACAAGCAGGCCAGTCCAGTACGGAATGCCAGCAGTGCCAAATTGCCTTAAAAATACGTCTCATGATGGCTATTATTTTTGATCTGTTCACATGGCAAAAATGGGCAGGTCAACGCTTTCCATACATCTTAATCATCTCAACATGTTATGTTTTAACACAACACAAAAAAATGACATGTCAAAAAGTACATTTTTGACCCATTAAAATTTGATGTATTGGTTCTATTCATCTGAAGATGTGCAGTCTTCTGCCCCTGTTGACTTGGCAAGTTGTTGCCTTGTCAACAGGTCACGAACAACCGTGATGCAACGTAAGGTGTTTTTAAGGCTTTTTGGCACCGCTGACTTTCCGTAGGCCAGGAGCGAGAGAACGTGAGGAGTCAGGTTCCGCTGTGTTTTTAAGGCTTTTTGGCACCGCTGACTTTCCGTAGGCCAGGAGCGAGAGAACGTGAGGAGTCAGGTTCCGCTGTGTTTTTGCAGATACAAGCACAGCTTCACGCAGAGGCGCTGCTGGGCCGTGGTCGGAGCGTGCTGGCTGCTCGCCTTCGCGTTCAGTTTCACGCCCATGTTCGGCTGGTACAACCGCCAGACCCTGGCCAAGATGGTGGTGGAGAACTCCACCACCATCGTCTGCAGGTTCGTGTCCGTCATCCCCATGACTTACCTGGTCTACTTCCAGTTCTTCGGGTGCACGCTGCTCCCCCTGCTGGTGATGTGTGCCCTCTACGTCCACGTCTTCCGCTCCATCTCCAAGCGACTGCAGAGGAGCCAGGCCCCGGGTGCCGAATCCCACGCGTACTACGCCAAAGAGCGGAAGCTGGCCAAGTCCCTGCTGCTGGTCCTGGTCCTCTTCGCCATCGGCTGGTTGCCGCTGAGCGTCATGAACTGCGTGACGATCTTCGGCGGCGACGTCCCTCTGGTCGCCATCTACATCGGGATCCTCCTCACGCACGCCAACTCTGCCGTCAATCCGGTCGTGTACGCCTTCAAGGTGCCGAAGATCCGCAGTGCGTACCTGCGGGCCTGGAGGAAGTGCGCCCCCTGCCGGCAGCAGAGGGTATCACAGAGCACCGAGAGCAAGGACTTCAGCACCAGAACCAAATCCATAGAAGACCTGACCAAGGAACGAGATTATTCTGAAAGTAATCTACATACAGTCTAACTGTGTGCTCATATTACCATCAATAAGCCATTCTGCTTACTGTTAATTATCAGCATAGTTCTGAAACGCTGGCTGGGATTCAATCAACATTTGTCCTTAACCTTGACTAACAAAATCAAGAGTTGCCAAGAATTTATTTTTCTTCACAAGCACGCTTCTTCAGTTTGGGAATCTCTGAAACTAACTTGCCAAAATGAATTTGCAAAAAAAACATTCAACATTAGCAATTCCTTGTGAGTCAAAGTTAAATTGTTGATTGAATCCGTGTAATTGATGAGCAAATGTCTATTTATTTACTTTTTTAAGGAATATTAGTTCTAGCTTGTGCTAAAAGGCTAATTATATAATACTATATGAGATATGAGTGAAATTAAAAGGGCTTTATCAGTTCAATTCCCCTTCTAACATATTAGCATTATAGCACAATTTAACACATTAGTATCCCTTTCTGACATACTGCCTTGTTTCCAGTCATCAGATATTCAGATAAACCCGCAGCGTCTACAGGTTTAACTCCAGTCCTGGAGGGCTGCAGCATCTGCAGGTTTAACTCCAGTCCTGGAGGGCTGCAGCATCTGCAGGTTTAACTCCAGTCCTGTAGGTGACCGGCAGACGCTGCATATAGAATTCAAATATTTAATCTTAAAACCTGATATAGAGCTTGTTTTGGCTTGCTGGGTGATTCCACTAGTTTGCTTTAGACTGACCTATCAATTACTTTGGCGATTTAATTGATAATTTTCATTTTCAACAATAATTAATCAATAACATAAAGTATATTTTATATGTAGGTTAAGTGAGGGGTTCTAGCACGCAATAGCGCTAGTGTTCAGTATTTAGAGTGCTGAACATTTCATTACATTACATTACATTACAGGCATTTAGCAGACGCTCTTATCCAGAGCGACTTACACAACTTTTTACATAGCACTTTACATTGTATCCATTTATACAGCTGGATATATACTGAAGCAATGCAAATTTCAACAAGAGCATTGACTGTTGGAACTGCTGGATTCAGAAAATAAACATATTTTTAATTAATCCTTGCTTGTCCGACAATATGTTTATGTTTTTAAAGTAAACACTTATAATATATACTTATGTGTCCTAAATTGGAACATGTTAAGTATACTTAAAATATTTTCTGAAGCTATACTTTAAGTATATCATTTATGAATTACTTCTTAACATAAAATCCTAAAAGCTTTAGGTGTGCTTGCAGTTCATTATTTTAAAACTGAAAGAAAACTTCCATTGCACTCGCAATGTACTTTTCAAAGCCAGCAAAAGTATTACATTGTCTGCCTTTTCTGTCAAGTACATACTAATTCAGCATACCAGAAGTTTTTTGTTTTTTTGTTTACTTTCAGTTAATACAAGTATCTGTTGGAAAACACCAAGTATACCACTTATAAGCTACTTAATTGTGTGCAGGGGCATCGTAGTTGGAGTAAAAGTTGGACTGACTACCCAGGGCCCGAATGGGGGGAGGGCCCTCGAAAAGCCTGGAATGACAGGTGAGAGACATGGATCAAGAGAGGAAGGGGGTACACAGAGACTGCTTATGTATAGGGCAAAGAGTTTTGTGCTACACCCCTGATTGTGTGTATTTGAGTGGCTGGGTGGTGGTTTTTGCACTGAACGTTTTATTTTTGTAATTCACTGTAAATTCATTAAAGAGGGTACGGCACACAAGTAACGCCTAGTCCCGAATCCACGGCGACACCAGCTCTTAGGTGCACGTGCCACTCAGCGAACGGACGAGTGACATTAATGAAAAACGGCAGTAAATCCTGGTCCGTGCGCAAATGTGCGCAATTGTGCGTGCGCTCCTTGTACCGGCTGCACACAATGAAACACACAATTCCCACTAGAGGGCGCTGCTTACGGAAATAAACGACTAAATGCAAAATATATTTTTGCATGGGACCGATCTATTTGGGTGGGCTGCCCAGATTAAGTCAATGTATGGGAAACATTGGTGTTACTGCACTTATTTTAGTCTTTTTATTCTTTAACGTCCTCTAGCTTGCGTTATTTCCTTCATTAAAGACTAAAAGCAATAAATGGTATACATTCTGCTTCAGTGTCTTCCCACACATACTCAAATAAAAAACATTACAGCAATAATAAAAACTAACTGAACCGATCAAACAAATCAATTGAAAGTACTTTTTCCAAATTGCAACTGACAATTAAGGTCATGCATATATTTTTAATTCACCAGCGGTTCACTCTGTTGTGGTCTAAGCTGTTATTAGCTTGTACAATGTATTTCATGTCGTTGACCTAAATATTAACAGCATAATTCATCACAGACTGAAGTATAACAAGGATAACAAAAAAGTTTTGAAAATTTTCATTGTGGCCATATTTAATACTGAACTCTGAAACTGAATATATTGCTTTATAAAGTAAAATGAAATATATTATCTGGAATTCAGTTCTAAATATGTATACCTTACCTCACAACATTATTTCTATGATGACTCATAATAGATGAACGGAAATTCAGACAGCGTACAAATGCATCGCGGTCAATGACGTCTAGCTCACAGTTCTGTGGAGCTTTTTCAAAGCCACACTGGCTCTGAGCAGCAGCTGATGTGCAGACGCACTTCCTCCGCAGCTACAGAAGAATAAGCACTTCTTCCCCCACCATGGACAGTGTGGCGGGTGTGGTGTACGCAGCGCTGGAGCTGCTGATCGCCGTGATGTGTTGCCTGGGCAACCTGCTGGCCATCTGGGCGGTGCGGGCCAGTGGCTCCCTGCGGAAGCCCACCTTCTGCTTCATGGCATCGCTGGCGGTGGCGGACTTCCTGGTGGGCGCTGTGGCGATCCCCGTGACCGTGCTGGTGGAGCACGGGGTCAGCACCTCCTTCGACAGCTGCCTGTTCCTCAGCTGCGTGGAGTTGCTGCTGGTGCAGGCCTCCATCCTCATGCTGCTGGTCATCGCGGTGGATCGCCACCTGCGCGTGCAGATGCCCCTCAGGTGGGTGCCAGCCTCACCTCAGCTACACACCATATTCCTTGGCCCTTGTGTGGTGTGAGGTCACTGATGATTAGCTTGTGATTAGAATTTTCTTAATGGAACATTCTGATGCTGATGTCACAATCATTACTGGTAATTGAAAGCAATGGTGTTCTAGAACACTGACTTAGAATCTTGAAGAAAAAACAAAACATTCCAAAAAACCTACTCTTCCAAAATATTAACGAGCACCCAGGGCTGTTCTCTAACATTTGATTAAAGAGAGTGGTATGAAATATGTACTATGTGTATTTAACTGGAATGTCATTTTAAGTTTGCTCAGTATTTGACAGTGAATCCCTGGGGGACAGTGTTTAGTTTGACTGACTAAGGTTCCCCACATTCCCTTGAACATGTCGCTTTGATGAATACCTGCTCCTTTAAATATTGAAAAATGAAGGATTGTGGCTATGTTTGACAACTGAGATGTGTGTTTAAAAACTTTTAAGTCAAATTTAGGACAGATTTTGTTGAAAGCAGTCCAAAGAAAATAAAAATTTTGAACGGATACAGACTGAATGAATATATAGAATATAACTGTAGTCTTGGACTACCCAATAACTGAATGCAACATCAGTATTATGGTGCTCCTTATTTTTCTCTTTCACGGTAACTCGCGTCGTATGACAACGATAAAAATTTCTCTCCGGTATCTACCATGTCAATATTATCTGCAATACCCCTTTGTTTTACAGTGGAAATTAACTGATGCTCTTACCCAAATCCGCTCACATAATTTACACTCTCTGCATACAGTCCATTTATATGGCTGGATATTTCTTTAAGCAATGTGGGTTAAGTGAAGAGTGCAATCAGGAAATCGAAACCCACAACCATGGAGTTATCAGTCCGGCTCTCTAACTACCACACCACAACACGTCAGCATCCATCATGACTAGTTGTGTTTGTTCCTAAAGCTTGGACTATGCCCTCTACCTGGATTAGTCTGCAAAAGGATCTTAAACTTCAGGACCTAGTTATTTTTATTCCAAAACCGTTTCTATATGGACCTCGCTGTGTGCCTTGGGGCTTTGTCATACTGAAACAGGAAAGGGCCTTCACCAAACTGTTGCCACAATGTTGAAAACACAGAATCATCTAGAATGTAATTGCATTAAAATTTGCCTCTACTTTGGCCTAGCCCAAACCATGAAAAACAGCCCCAGACCATGTCCAGGTACATTTTTTGTGTATGTCTACGGCTGCTCTTCTTGGCCAGTTCCCTCTTGGAAAACAGATCTTAATCTCAATTGGACTAACATTTCAATTTTAAGTGTAATGATCTCCTTGATGAAAATGGTTCTTGGCACTGTTCAGTATGAGGGTAATCTTTTCCAAAGCTGATTGTGCATATGAATATTGAGCATCCATGTGACAAGCAAGCCAGGCCAGTACGGAAAGCCAACGGTGCCAAATTGTCTTAAAAAATACGTCACATAATGGCTATTATTTTTGACCTGTTCACATGGCATTAGTAGCCAGGTAAACGCTTTCCATACATCTTAATCACCTCAACATGCTGTTTTTCAACACGGAAAAAATAAACGTGTCAAACAAGTACCTTTTTTTAAAGTTTGATGTGTTGGTTCTATTCATCTAAAGACATACAGTTTTCTGCTCCTGTTGACTTGGCAAGTTTTGCCTTGTCAACAGGTCAGGAACAACCATGATGCGACGCAAGGTGTTTTTAAGGCTTTTTGGCACCGGTGACTTTCCGTAGGCCAGGAGCGAGAGAACGTGTGGAGTCAGGTTCTGCTGTGTTTTTGCAGATACAAGCACAGCTTCACGCAGAGGCGCTGCTGGGCCGTGGTCGGAGCGTGCTGGCTGCTCGCCTTCGCGTTCAGTTTCACGCCCATGTTCGGCTGGTACAACCACCAGACTCTGGCCGAGCTGGGGAACTCCACCACCATAGTCTGCAGTTACTTGGACGTCATCCCCTTGACTTACCTGATCTACTTCCAGTTCTTTGGGTGCACGCTGCTTTCCCTGCTGGTGATGTGTGCCCTCTACGCACATCTCTTCCACTCCATCTCCAAGCGGCTGCAGAGGAGCCAGGCCCGGGCCACCGAATCCCATGCGTACTACGCCAAAGAGCGGAAGCTGGCCAAGTCCCTGCTGCTGGTCGTGGTCCTCTTCGCCATCGGCTTGTTGCCGCTGAGCCTCATGTACTGCGTTGAGTTCTTTGGAGGCGACGTCTCTCAGGACGTCTTCTATGTCGGGATCCTCCTCATGCACGCCAACTCCGCCGTCAATCCGGTCGTGTACGCCTTCAAGGTGCCGAAGATCCGCAGTGCGTACCTGCGGGCCTGGAGGAAGTGCGCCCTCTGCTGGCGGCAGGGGGTGTCACAGAGCCCCGACAGCATGGACTTCAGGACCAGAAGCAATTCATCGAAGACCTGACCAAGGAACGAGATTATTCTGAAAGTAGTCTAACTGTGTGCCCATATTACCATCAATAAGCCATTCTGCTTACTGTTAATCAGCACCATTTTAAAACATCGGGTGGGATTCAATCGACATTTGTCCTTAACTTTGACTAACAAAATCAAGAATTATCATCAATAATTGATACAAACGTGAATGTATGTGACTGAGTGAGTGACTGAGTGAGTGATGAAGTTACACCATTGGTCAGCCATGTTATGATGTCACACCATTGGTCGGCCGGTCCATCTATTTTGACCTGGTCTTGTTTTTCTTTACAAGAATACTTTGTCGAGTTCAGGAATCTCTGAAATCTCTTACTTGCCAAACTATATTTGCAAAGAAAATTTCCAACATTTGCAATTCCTTGTGAGTCAAAGTTAAATTGATTGTTGATTGAATCTTATATTTTTGTCATTTTTAATTTTACAATTTTATAATGTGTATGAGAAGCTTTCTTCAGATGCATGTTTTTTTTCTTTTAAAAAATATCGAATTAAATCAATCAATCAATCCATGTAATTGGTTTAATTTATGCTTGTAATGAAGTGCTATTTTAACATACACTGAAGAGACAAGCATGGGGCTTGTGGTTTCTATATCCTGTTTTGCAAAAGGTTATATTTAGATGAGCTAAATTTCCTGTGTTCAGTGTCTACCCGAGACTATATATTTTATCTTTCACAGATATAACTGAAATTCCTTCTAATTTAATTATTATTATTATTAGGGGGCCAAGCACCGAAGGTGCGACAGCACCCTATTGTTATTGTTAGTTTTATTATTATTATTATTATTATTATTATTATTATTATTATTATGGGGCCAAGCACCCTATTGTTATTGTTTTATTTATTATTATTTTTCTGCCAAGGACGTCTATGGCAGCCCCTATAACTGACTGGTCGGTTTTTACAAAACTTTGCAGAATGGTAGAGGATCATGCCAACAGGCCATAAAACAAATTTTACATTGCTTGGCCAAAAGGGGGCGCTATAGCAAGCGATTGAAATACAAACTTTGAACATGTATATCTAATGCTCCGTTTGACCTAGAATCATGAACTTTTGCACACATATGCCGCTCCTCATGAGGAACAAATCTGCCTCAAGGACCCATAACTTCTGGTTACTTTGATTTTCCGCCATTTTTATTTTTATGCAAAACTATAAACGATCAAACTCCACCTAGGGTTTTTCACCAATCTGCACAAACCTTAGTATACATAATCTATGGAGCAATCTCTACTAATTTAAGGCATAACCACTATGTCGATTTTTTCTAAACTTGGCACATTGGTATAGGGGCACTCCAAATGGACAGACAACAAATATGAAGCCGATCGGCCATATGGTGACGCTATCATGAACTAATAGGTGTGGTTTTTGGACAACTTTGAACAAGCATATCTCCTGCCCCATCTCTTGGCCCCCGTAATCGCTGCTTGCAGCTATTATTATTATTATTATTATTATTTTCAAAACCAAAATCATTTATTGATTCATAAAATGAATCCAGGAAACTTGTTGAGCAAATGTGTTTAGAATAATAGTTCTAGCTTGTGCTAAAAGACTAGGTAAGAAATGTAACCTACTGTATTTGTTGTTATTGTCTGTGGAGCGCCATCTTGACCCCCTGTGGATCTGAGCTTGTCAATGTGTCATTCATAAGTCACCAGTTATAGAAATGAAACATATCATATTACATTACAGGCATTTAGCAGACGCTCTTATCCAGAGCGACTTACACAACTTTTTACATTGTATCCATTTATACAGCTGGATATATACTGAAGCAATTTCAGTGAAGTACCTTGCTCAAGGGTACAATGACATACACTGAAGAGACAAGCATGGGGCTTGTGGTTTCTATATCCTGTTTTGCAAAAGGTTAATTTTATATGAGCTAAATTTCCTGTGTCCGGTGTCTACCCGAGACTATATATTTTTTCTTTCACAGATATAACTGAAATTCCTTCTAATTTAATTTTTATTATTATTAGGGGGCCAAGCACCAAAGATGCGGAGGCACCCTATTTTTATTGTTTGATTTATTATTATTTTTCTGCCAAGGACGTCTATGGCAGTCCCTATAACTGACTGGTCGGTTTTTACAAAACTTTGCAGAATGGTAGAGGATCATGCCAACAGACCATAAAACAAATTTTACATTGCTTGGCCAAAGGGGGGCGCTATAGCGAGCGATTGAAATACAAACTTTGAACATGTATATCTAATGCCCCGTTTGACCTAGAATCATGAACTTTTGCACACATATGCCGCTCCTCATGAGGAACAAATCTCCCTCAAGGACCCATAACTTCCGGTTACTTTGATTTTCCGCCATTTTTATTTTTATGCAAAACTATAAACGATCAAACTCCACCTAGGGTTTTTCACCAATCTGCACAAACCTTAGTATACATAATCTATGGAGCAATCTCTACTAATTTAAGACATAACCACTATGTCGATTTTTTCTAAACTTGGCACATTGGTATAGGGGCACTCCAAATGGACAGACAACAAATATGAAGCCGATGGAGGGAGGTAGGGAGGGAGGACAAAGATCTGTTTCCATGGCACGGTGGAGAGGAGAGGAGGTGGTAGTGGAGGAAAGGAGGATACATTTTTCTAATGCTGGGGCACACACCACAAGCTCACTTAACCTTCTCGCAGATTCGTTGATAGGTTACGGATGCTAAATGCACAAGCTCAATGTTCCATCGGCAGTGTGTCACAATGAGCGCTTCCTCTTACATTCTATTTCAGCGAGAGCTTTTCTCACCATTTCTCAGTGCCCATCTGGTTGACAGTTATTTTTAAAGCATGTGTTCACACTACACCTACATTGTGGTTACAAAAGTATAGATAGAGACGAGCAATGTAGCTTTTCCTTTTTTATGAGAACTGCAGAAAGGTTTGGTGAATTAAAGAAGAGGTTATAACTCCTGCTGTCTAGGACGACTTCACAGGAAGCTGAAGTTTCACATTATAGTAATTTAATTCCCCCCCACTAGGTGGCGACTTTACCATACAAAGTGAGATATATATCGAGGATGACGAGGAGACTATTCAAAATATTACAAAAGGACTTTATTTTTTTTAGCTTTTTCGCATATGCATTGCTTAATTTCAGAAGTACATTACATTACATTACAGGCATTTGGCAGATGCTCTTATCCAGAGCGACGTACAACAAAGTGTATAACAATAACCAGGAACAAGTATGACGAAAACCCTAGAGAGAAGTACCAGTCCAAGTGCAGGGAACAACCGCATAGTTCAGCTTGGACCCTGAAGGTTAAATTGATTAACACTAACACAACGAGAACAGCAACAACGCAGTCTATGAAAAAAATACAAGCAGTAGTCAAGACAGGTGCATTAACTAGCTAACCTACGAAACAGCTACCTAGTTACAACCCTAAGCTTACAGTCATTTAAGAGATTACAGGGAGGTAGGGAGGGGTGGGGAGAGGTGCAGCCTGAAGAGGTGAGTCAGTGGGTCAGTGTCTCAGCTGTTCTGACCTCCACGGGGAGGTCATTCCACCATCGTCGGGCCAGAACAGACAGGAGACGTGTTCAGGAAGCGCAGGTGAATGCAATGTCAGTGAAATATATGCTCTCGAGCCCTCATGACCATGTATACTCAGCACTTTAACAGAGTTTTAGATGTTGTGAAAGTGTTCAACAACTGCTTGTTAATAAAAAAATGTTTTAAAAACAACCAAATTACAAGACCACTTCATTTTTAATGAGTCTTTTTTTCCTCCAATGGCGTATTATGTCATATTCTTTACTGGTGTATTGATTTTAAATGTTGCATATATAATAATGATGTGATATGAAATGACGTGATCATTTTGTGAGGAATCAGACTATCCATCATTTATTCTAGCCTGTGAACATATCAGACCAAGGGTGTAATTTATGAGGGGAGTAAAGGTGTTAACAGCCCCCCCCCCAAATAATATTGCATAGGGATGGAAAAAACTAATTCTTATACAAAAAGAAGGGGATTTCATGTTGGAATTGGGACATACTGATCAGAAATACACTGAAGTACTTTCCCCTTACATGTAATCAGCAATGAAAATAGAAAATAACCCTAGAGGGCTGCAGTGCTCAGACTAAAGTTGTTCACAGTGTGTTATCAGTTTATGCACAGCCCAGTAGTTCATTTCACAGTATTGCCCTGTAATGAACTATGTGGTGCACGGGGGGGGGGGGGGGGGGTGAAGGGTGGGGGGATGGTGGTCATTAAACTCAAGTTAACCGCTTATCTAAGGAACGGTTTGCTAAATTTATCAAGCCGCGACTTATCTTTATTAGAACTTTCCATGGAGCGTCTACTTTCGGCAGTTATTTCTGTTCGCTTTGCCCGTGTCCTCGTTTGGCCCGCAGACCGCGGCCGTTTGCGTTCGGACGACCGCGGTCAGTAAGAGCGCTGCGAGCCAATAGCGTGCTAACTACTGTTACATGCGTTACTTCATAAAACACTATGTTAGGCTACCATGCCAACTCTCTAATAATGTCTAATGTTGAATCATTGACAGGTAATTGAAAGGAAACCTGGATTTATTTTTTTTAAAAGCTAAATGTAACTCTCCCCACCACCCCCCCTCCAGGAAAATAGTTCACGTTACAGGGTTACATACGCGGTATTTTTTAGTGTTTGAGTGTGCACGTGTGCGTCTGCTCGTAGTTCTCCTGATTGGTTCTGTTACAGTGTAAATGCATGGTGCATTGGCAGGCCAGATGAGTCTTATTACTGTAGATGTGTAGAGAACGCCTCACGGTTAAACTTTAACCTTAACGCGACCCTGTGATGAGTCCACAGTGGAAGTCCATTATTTCCACATGGAGCCACACAGGCTAGTATACCATTATATGAAAAAAAATAGCATGCTGAAGTGTACTATTTATTTATTTGCAGTGCTGCATCAATAGTTTTGACCACACTGGCCATTTCCTGTAAGTTGACTGCAAGGCAGAGACATTTAATTGAACGACAACAATTCACTATCACATCCTGATTACAGCATAAACAACAGAACTCATTACAGAAACATTTCTGAAAAATTCAGACAAAAACAAACCTTCCAGCTCACGCTCGGGTAGCGTACCGTCACACCCATTCAGATCCAGGCATGCTAGCCCTCGTCTAGTAGAGATATTTCCAGTAGAGGATTCCTTCTCGCTGCCTGTGGTCAGTGTGCCACACAAGGAAGGCAATAGACTGTATAGTTATCACCTGAACAGGATGCAATCCCTCCCACCAAACTATACAACCTACTACCTCAGCTTGTGAAGGCACGTTTCTAAGCAGGAGAGTCACCACGGATTTTAGGAACATGGAAAGATCTCACATTGGGCCCCACCACCCCAGAAAATCTTATGTTCTAATATTTGTTTGAGGACCCCTGTCAGTCAGGGCCCTTGCAATTGTCCTAACCCCCCACAGCACCCCCGTCCGTAAGCACGTCACAGAGACCGCGGTCCCTAACCCACATGGATGAGTGCTCTCCTCCTCTCAGACCCTGAGCTCCCCAAACAATTAGAGCGGGGCTGCCCAACCCTGTTCCTGGAGGTCTACCGTCCTGTAGGTTTTCATTTCAACCCTAATTCTGTACTCCAAATTATACTAATGAGCAGCTCAGCGAGATCTCTAGCTGTTGAACGAGGTGTGCTTTGTTAGGGTTGGAGTGAGAGCATACATGACGGTAGATCTCTAGCTGTTGAATGAGGTGTGCTTTGTTAGGGTTGGAGTGAAAGCTAAGCGTGATCCTAGCTGTATGAGTGTGCTTGTTAGGTTGGAGTGAAACTACAGGACGGTAGATCTCTAGCTGTTGAATGAGGCGTGCTTTGTTAGGGTTGGAGTGAAAGCCCAGGACGTAGATTCAGGCAGGGTTGGCTGCTAAACATTCCGTTCCTCCCTCTCTTCATGAGTGCCTTTAAGACCAGAATGCTCAATCTGGCCCTCAAGGTCAGTGGCACTGCTTGTTTTCTGTTCTGCCTGATAGTCCGTAGTCCAGTAATGTTTCTGATCGGCCAGAGGTTAGACTCACCCGGTGCGGCAGGTTTAAACCAGTCCCTAATAGGAGGGAATGAAGGGAAACCAGCAGCACTACCTGACCCCCGGGGGCCCGAGTATCCCTGGTTTAAGGCTGAATAATGGGCGTGAGAGGAATAACTAAATGAATCTGGCCTAGCATGGCATAGCAATGGAACATGGGATCCAGCGGGATTTCTGCCATACTGAATGGTGGACCTCCGCAGGACTTGCCGATGGGACGATTTTACCGTCTCCTTAGGAAAGACAGTAGATTGTATAGTTACCTCAGAGAGGGGATGCAAACCCCACAACTATCCAATCTACTACCTCAGCCTCAAGGACAGTGTCTTTACAACAGCAGCCATCACCTGCGAAAGGAAGAACAGGTACATGAGAGAGAGAGAGAGAGTCCGTCAATCAATTAGTCAAGCAATCAATACATTTGTCTAATATAGCTTTGCAATGCTCCCTTCACAATGAGAAATATCATGGAGAGCCAATTATAAGAGACTAAATACAAAACTTTTCTTATTTGTGAGTGAATTTAAATGGAAAAATGAAAAAAAAAACAAAAAAAACATGGAAAACCACCATGAGCACCAGTAGCTCTCCAAAAATGGCGGGGTAGTAGGTGGGGAGTCATCGTTGTGCGTTAGGAGCAGATTATGGAAATCCAAATGGAGAAGAGATATGACCTTGCGATGAACGAGCTGGTGGATGCTCATCGGAAGCTTTGCAGGATGCAGAGTTACCCTCGCTGCGATTCTGAGACCACCATCGATGGATGAGCGTTTGGAGAGAGGGGTGGAGAGGGGTGGAAAGATGGCCCCGGGTTTTTGGACTCCCCTCTCAGGTGGAGTTTACCCCCATAACCTGGCAACCGTGCGGCTCGCTCTGGTGAAGCGTCCCCAAAGCCGCGGGCGAAAGTTGGCACCGATCGTACGTGGAATTATCCCAAAGGCTGCGACGGTCGTCTTCTTAGCCTACATTTTATCTTTTTTTTTATTCCGAAAAACCCAGGCCCAGTCCACAAAAGCGATTTAAGGGGTGAACGCCACAAATGCTCGGCTTGACTGCAAAAGACCCCCCCCACCACCCCAAAAAAAGGAATAAAATACCCCCCCGTCCAGAGGACCACTGTAGATTTAAAAAAGACTCCAAAACAGGTGTATCATCCCAACAGTAAAAAAAAAAAAAAACACAAAGTAAAGACTATCGCGCTTATTTATGAAGGCAGAATTTTCAAAAAAAAAAACCCAAAAAAAAAAAAAAACAAACATGAAAGACAAGGCAGCCGCCATAGAAACGGCGCTAATTTGTGAAAAGCCCAACGCGTAACTCACTGGCATCCAGAAAAAGGCTGGCATGTGATCGAGGGAAGCTGCTCGACTCTCTGCCAGGAATGAGTGCCCATTTTTGTCAAAAAACCTGGTCTGATTCCAGCCTCAGGACCCCGTGGAAACGGGCTGCTTAACAGGCAGAAGTAAAGAGCCCAATTTAAACATGTCTTCCTCCAGCTGCCTCCCCTTGCCTATACAAAGCTGTGCACAGCCTGCTTCTCGAAGGAGTAGGCAGGAAGAAAAAAAAAAAAAAACACAAAACAAAATGGCCGCCCTTCAGCCATTTTAGGTTGCTGGACTTGGCACTTGTGAACGACTTCGCGTCTTCTCCAGATTCTGATCTAAATGGTCGGACTGTCTGGCCAAATTGACATCTGGGCTTTCGTTTTTCATACAATGAAAGTAGATGAATTTTATTCATTTTATTGACTTAATATGCGTGTCACTTAAGGACTATATATCTAGCTGTCACTTTCGATCAGTGCAGAACGCACCCTCTTAATCCCTGGAGTTTGAACCTGTGAAGTAATTCATAAATGAATGCTTGAGGATTACTGCTGCACGCCGCTCTTTAATAGCTTTAATCAGTGGCGTCCTGTTGTCAGACCAGGTGGCAGAGCGGGCATGAAACGTAGAATCTGATGACAACAGACGCTAGAAAAAAAAAGAAGAAAAATCAGTCGAGATTTTGGGCTCGCTCAGACCTTACTGTTTTGGCAGAGTCAGCAGGGGAGTGGATGCCAGGCACTGACGGTACAGGATCGGGGGGCGAGGCTGGTTTGGGGAGGGGTGGGGGGGTGGGGGGGGCTTCTTGCTGCATCGTCACCGCAGAGGAGACCAGGAAGGGAGGGGTCGAGCGCTGGCGAGAGGGTGGCGAGGGGACTAGAGGGTCCCGCTTTGCATAAATTAGCATGAGAAGCAGGCGCGGCTGAAGTTCATTAGCATGCAGGATTCCTCTCTGGCCTAATTAACACAGGGACAGTGATTGAAATGTTTTGGCAAGGAAATGGACCCCACAACAGCAAGGGCCATGCAGAGGGGTGGCATAAAAGCGGCTTTTGGGGCTGTGGGGAAGAGGACTGGGGGTGGGGGTGGGGGGGGGGGGTGGTGGCTGGACCCTAATTGAGATGTTGAATTAATTAGTTGGAAAATTTGTATCCAAGCCCTCTGATTGGTCAATGCCTGGCAAGGGGGGCGGAGGCTGATTTAAGTTTTGGTGAAATACCGGGCGTGGCTTCGGGGACCAAGAGACATGCACTGTCACCGACGGCTGCCCCATTACGATATTTCAACATGAAACATCAGATTTGTTTGCTTAGTTTCTCCGGGTAATTTTACTTCTGTTATGTTCATTATACATTTGAAAATAACATTTTTCTTCATCTTCTTCTTCATCGTCTTCTTATGATTATTATTGCTAGTTGAAGAAGAAGAAGAAGAAGAGGAAGCAGGCCGAGAAGGTGGTGGAGGAAAGGCTAATAGCCATTAACAATGGTAGCATAAATAAGGGGGTTTGTATAGGGGCTGGTTACTGCAGCTCCCCCTAGTGGAGGTGCTCTGTCAGTGTGAATGTGGGCTCTATAGTCCCTCGTGGCACCACTGTGCACCCCCATTCTCGCCACCCCACCACCCCCAGCCCAACCCCTGCACACCGGGCAGTTTCCTCTATCCAGCCGGCACGTGCTTCGGCTTCTCACGGGCGTGTCCGCCCCACGGAGGGAGGGTGGGAGGCGGATCCCAAAACGGGTCGGTGAAGCCCCCGTGACCTCTCTGACAGGGGCTCCGTCGTGCTCAGGGTTTTTAAAGAAGCGCTGCCATTGGCTGCCGGAGTCTGTTTAATCCGCTTGATTTCCTGTCCCTCTTGTCAGTCGTTCATTTTTAACAACTGTCTATGAAAAATTAGCTTTTGTTTTTTTTTTTGGTGCGAAGTTTCAGTCGTGCCGCACAATTCTCGATCAACGTCAGTTTTTTTTTACGACAGAAAGGGTTTTGTTTTGTTTGTGCTGCGTGCGTATGTCCTAGATGTTGAAAAACCGCTCCATCAACATTTGTGATTGGCTAAAATAACACATGAACAAACCGTCTCTAACCATATCTATAAGACAATCCTCACAGGTCATTTTTGGGTAACTATACGGGCCAAGGGCTATCATACTGCGGAGAACACATTTAATATCTTTTACAGTCTGGCAGGATGTGAGTTTATGAGCTGTAAAATGGGGTCAATCAAATCTCAACAGAGAGGCAAGTGACACCAAAGCCAGCTCGAGCAAACGCAGCCCAGATGACTAGCTGAGAAAAAAAGAAAAGAAACACACAATCCTTAAATCATTTTCTCACTGAGCCCTAGCTCTTACGACAACTGTACCCACAGTCCACTCCACTGCCTTACAAATAGCGCATACTAGAAACAGAATTGCCCCACATTGAGTTCCAAGCGCTCATTTTCGCGAACCTCTCTTCTCGAGTCATCTTGAGCCTTCTCAGAAGACCACCTTGCTGTCCCTTTCTGTGATACAGAAACTGAAGTGAGGAGGGCGCGAGGCTGGGGGGATGGGGGTGAAACACCCAAAATCAGCCAAACAAAGAGGCGTCTCTCAGTGCGGTTCAGCGAGGAATGTCGTGGATGGCTCGCCCCCATCGGCTGAAAAACTACGCGCCATCCGCTTGGGGCAGAGGACTCCAAAACTCAGAGTTTATCAGACAGCATCGCAGAACCGGCGATGGTACATAATGGATATATAACTGTACCTATGGGTGCACCGTTTTTTTTTGGGGGCGGGGGGGGGGGGGTGCAGGGTGACTCAGGCAGTTGCTATGCCATGCCCACTCCCCAACCGCCACCACCACCACGCCTCCGGACGCCCCTGCCAAGACAAGGGAGGCATCTGCATGGCAGGCTGCATTTGAATAAAGAAGGGGGGGGGGGATGTGCAAAGCTTTTTTTTGGGGGGCGTTGGGCGCTTTTATGGCACCGACAAGGAAGCAGCGGGCGCCGGTTATCAAAAGACAAATCCGAGACGAGGACCCCGTATCGCTTAATTTGGGGGGCGCTCCCGCTACCAACTGCCCTTAGCGTGACAGCGCCCCAAAACAAGCGAATCAACTCTGCCACAAATATCGCTCGGCGAGCAGCGAGATGAGAGACTTCATCATTCGCAGCAGCAGACGGATGTACGTGCTTTTCCTATATACCACCTCAGGGGGAGTCCATTTATTTTCATATTTTAAAAAAAATATATGTTTCTCTAATTTATTAAACAGATAAAATAATAAAAATGTTCGTGAGTGATTCAAGTCCATGGCGATTAAATATGCCAGGTGCATAAATCTAAGATCATTTGTTCATAGAAGCATTTTTGAAAATTTGTTTGTTTAGGCCCATCTTCGAACCATCTGTAAGGCACACTGCGAGCGATGCCTGTCTGTCTGTCTCCTCGTCAGCATAATTAACATGCAATTCTAATCGTTGTTTGGTTTTGCTAATTAAGGCAGGATTGAAAGGCCTGTTTTGATATGATAATAGCTGAGACAAATGCACAATTATCATATTAAGCTCCCTCTTTATTAATCGCTCTCGGTTATGTCTTTCCATCCACTTTTTTGGTGGGGAAAATCTGCACTAGCTCCACTTCAAAGTGGGTTCATAACCTGTAAACTCGCCTTTATTTTTAAACATATTTATTAAACTCACTGAATATTTAAATGGCACAAGTTTGCTCTTTTGGTTTTTCGCCCCAATTCCTTTGGTCGTCCTTCACAGAGAAAATGTCTACATTGCAAAGCAAAATTTAATTGCCTGGCTTTTATGTTCCAGAACTTGGATGACATTTAAAAACAATAATATTTAGGTTGTTCAGCATGTATTTCTCTAATGTGGACATGCACTTGAAATTTAAATTATTCTGGTCCGTATGGCCAACCATATGTCCGTCTCTTGGCAGGAGGGGCAACGCTTGTTGTATGAAATTCAGCCCTGGCATGAGGTCAATAAGTCTCCCTACTTATGAAATGTATGTATTATAATGTTACCTTGGTAACCGCCAGTCCCTATGATTAATGATATATGACAAAGTTCACCCCTGGGAATTTTTCTCTCAGCCAGTTGGCTAAACAAAGCTGTGCAATAATTCATCAGCCATTTTTTTTTTCTTTTTTTTTGAAGAAATGTACACTGATAGTTTATAAACGTGACACAACATTTTACGCATGTAAAAACTACACTAGAATTACTTCAGCTTGCCGGAACATTCATCAATAATAAGCAGAGAATTGGGATGTTTATTTTCAAACAGATTTTTCACTGTCATTTTTCTATACTAACCATTAATTATGCGTATTCTGAATATTTTCCTTGGAAATATAAAACAAATAGTTTGCTAGCTAACAACAGAATCCATCTAGCTTATTCTTCCATGGCTGATGCAAAAAGCTCCTTTCGGTTGAAACGGATTTCCTCTAGTTAAAGAAGCATGGCTTATAGCACTTGTGTTGCAATGGCTTGACCCTTTATGGTGTGACATCACAAATATGTGATTAGAATGTTCTTAACTGAACATTTTTGTGCTGATGTCACAATCACTACTGGTAATTGAAAGCAACGGAGTTCTAAAACACCGAGTTAGAATTCTGAAGAAAAAGCATTCCAAAAAAACCTACTCTTCAAAGGAGTAGCATTATACTCAAAGGACTGATTTATGACAATTCTTAAATAAAGGACTGAACTGATTTTACAGAATTCCATTACAGAAAATCTTCTTTAATTAAAAAATCACAGAAATTAAAAACACGATTCTGCTGCATTCCGTTGAGAATGCATTATCTGTATATCGTATGTCAATAAACGCACTGGCACTGTGATTTCAGAAATAAATATATAAAAATTGTGATGGAAAATTAAATGTAGCTGCCTTATCATTTTTGTTAAACTAATTAAAACTAATAACAAAATAACATAATTATACAATAAATTTATTCTGAATGCATTAATTGCCTCTCTCCACATCATTTGTAAGCATACTCACACAATTATATTGACAGATGAATCAATACAAATTATCATCTGTCCTAGCAAAACGTATACCTCAGGTGCCTTTTCAAGTAGCAGGAATTAAGTTTATTTATTTTTTTTGTGGCTGCGAATTTAAGAGAGAAAATGTGCAGGCGTTTCCGGTGTACAAGGCTGATTTATACGGCTGCATGTTGCACTATGCCACGGAGGGGTTCGGCCATATTTAATTTCTCTTCCACTTGCTTTTTTCTTTATTTTAATTCTGTTCTGAAATCCCCAATGCAGGGAGGGACACGCGTCTGTTAAATCAATAAGGTAAAATAAATGAATAATATGAATTAATTTACACATAGCAGTCCGTGACAAATACGAAATGAACGTTTGTGAATGCATTTTCACAAACACTCATCACATCAAAATCATAATTCAGAGATAGAGCTTAGGGGTTAGCTGACTTTCTGAGATTAACTATGAAAAATTGGCCCAGACAGTTTTTGTGTGCAACGGAGGGATATTTTAGATATTTACAGAATTTTCTGAAGACCAGCTGGCTTTATGACGTATGGTACAGGGCCTTTGAGGTCTAGAGCAAGAAAATACACTTAAAGTAACTCCAAAGTAGCTTGTACTTCACATATTTTCAAACATCTGTAATTTAATAATGTTTCTTCTTTCATTGCACACGAAAATTGCCTGAGCCAATCAGAAACTTGTTCTAGAACTTCTCTTCTTGTGCTGAAAGACAGGTTACTGCAACTACCAGAACTGAGTCATCCGCCCCCCACATCTGAAACAGGCCGACGCTGTCAATAAATGAGCTGGGCCCACTCGAAAACCGCCCCCCCACTCCTGTCCCCGTTCGACACGAGGTTCCAGTAAAAAGGTTACCTTTCCTCCCGCTCGTTCCCCCACGTTCGGCCCCGGACGGTCCGCCGATCCCAGGAGGTCCACCAATCAGGCTTTCCGAAAGACGGCTCTGCTCGTCGCCCGCGACCGTTTGGACGAAGCGATCTCGGACGAATCACGCCAGATCGCGAGGTGTGTAGGACACATTTCCGAGCCACGCTGGATCTACTTTCTTCTGCGTTGGATCTAGTTCTTCTTTCATTTTGTGTCTCTCCAATTGCTTATATTTATATATATATTTACATATATATTTTTTTCTTTTTATCACGCCCCCCCCTCCCTCCCTCCCTCCCTCCCCGAGGTCTGTTTCATCGAGCGAACCCGAAAACGCCCTGCTAGCAGAAATAGCGGTGCGGAACAGGAAGTGCCTCCGCTGCTGACCTTGTTTGACATCATCCTGCAGGCTCACGAGGGCCCGCGTTGGGCCTGCCCCTCGTCGCGATAGCGCAGGCGCTCGCCCCCCAACCCCCCACCCCCGCGCTCGCAAAAAAAAAAAAAAAAGGGCCAGCAGTCAACTCAAATATTTGACTTCCTGTTTGGCTTCTTTTTAATGGAGGTCGTTACATCAGCGCAACCCAGGAAGTTTACGGACGCAAAGCGACCGCAGCGGGACTTGACTTACAGCTAAAAAAACCCCAAAAAAAACCCCCATGGCATGTACAGTAGACGGCTGTTTGATTGAAGAGCAGCGAGGGGGGAATAGGTCTGAAATATTGCTTCAGTTGTTTAGAATCTCCGTGTTACTTGTGTTGTTATACGCCTGCTAAGGCATGATTACCACACATTTGTGTTTAAAAGCTGCATCACGTTTAAACGACACCTGGACCTTAAAGTTTACACTCCAGAATGTCCCTCCAGCTCTTGTTCTGAGCAGCCATTATCATTTTACTTTTTTTGCTTTTTTTTTTGTTGTTGTTGTAAGATCATAATCATAATCTGATTTGGATCCAAGTAACTTCACCACATTTTCATGGTGGAATGAGAAAGTAACCTTTACCACAGTCTATAAGAGCATTAAAGCTGACCAAAAAAAATAAATAATAATAGTCCCGTATTGCTAATTAGCCTTGGCTCACGTGCACAACGTCATGGAAACAACAACTGAAAATGTCAGCAGTCAATGTATATATGAATCAAGCAATGAGGGTAGAAAGCAACAGACATATTCAATGAGCACAGCGAGAGCAAGTCACACTAGAGGTAGGTGCCTTTATAGGTGTACCTGATCAACCATACAAACTGCAGGAAGTCTTTTCTACCTAGTAACACACACTTCCTTAACAGGAAGGAGAAGATTTGAGGTTTTAGGAGCATGGCGTTCTCCTTCAGTCAAACTCTGGGATCTTAAACACGCCCTCGGCCACGTGCTTATCTATCGCAAAAGGCCGATTAACGTGAAACGTGAGTAATTCACATTCAATTAATTACATTTTTTTCCCATTACTAACTTCTTCTATCACTCTGTTTTCTTTTCCTCTCGATCTCAAAAGCCAAGTTCACATGAGCACATTTTAAAGCCAAAGCAGGTGACACGTTTCTCTGCCGTGACTGTAAAAAAGGGAAACACAGATACCAGATTCTTTGTGCAGATATGAGTGAAATCTAAATGCCAAGTGTCATCATGTGGTCACATGCAAATTCCCAGATTACACATGCAGTGGCTCACAGTAATTTTGAAAAGAAGACCTAGCTCACAAACCATGTTATGTGTGTGTGAGCGCACACACACACACACACACACACAGAAGTGTCAATGGCAGTAAAGCAAGCCATCATGAAGCTGAGTAGATCAATCAGACATAGCCAAAGTCAAAATCAACAGTTTGGTACATTGTTAAGAAGCAAGAACACACTGGGGATCTCAGCAATAGACCACTACAGTGGATGAACAAAAATATTTTTTCAGAAGAAAAACACGTTTTTGACTGTCAAGTGTATCAAGAACACTGTCCAGGATGCAGGCATAGATGTGTCAAAGATTACCATACTGAGGAGACTACACCAGCGCCACCTCAGTCCATTCACCGCAAGATGCTTCACCTTGCAGCAGCACAGTGACCCCGAACATACTGCTAAAGTAACCAAGGAGTTCTTCAGAGCCAAAAAATGGGATGTTCGTGATTGGCTGAGTCAATCACCAGACCTGGATCCTATTGAGTATGCATCCAACGTGCTGGAGCACACACCAAAAACACAAAAAACATGTCAATGAACAAAATACTTATATACGGCCCTATAACTTCACTATCTGTGAAACTTACATACTATTTTAATGCTTATTTCCATTGTAAACGAACATGGCCTTATTTGAACAGGGCCTGATATTTTATTTGAGGCCAAACAGACAGTTTGAAGCTTTGAGTCTGACTCGGTAAGCCTGTGTTTCGTGCTTGCTGTGATGTCACAGCAGCCAGAGACAGGAAGACAAGGCCCATAGTCAGAAACTGTAATAGCAGGAAGTACTGTAGGGCTGGCGGTCAAAGGGGGGCAGGGGTGGGGGGGGGGAGCAACAAAAAAAAACATAATCAAGAATCATGATGAGTTCAAATGAGGTGAGCAGCGGGGGGAGGAGTCTGAACTCTCCTCTTCCTCCTCTCTCCTCCCTCCCTCTCCTCCCCCCCTCCTGTACGTCGTTTCTGCGAACACGCAAAACACCGTGCAAGCAAATGCTCTTTACTCCTATTTTTTTCTGTTCCAAAGCCTTCACACAAATACGTGCCGTTCAAACATTAACTCTTCCAGCTAGTTTTCAAATATTACCTCAGCCAGGGACACACGATAGCACAAATACGTCTTAAACTCACACACGGCACGGTAAAACCGACTTTTGAAGCATGAGGAATATTTTTTGTGTTCAGTGGAAGATGGAGTGAAAGCACAGAACTGAAAGAGTGAAAGAAGGACAGCAGTTACCTGAGAATAAAGAGAAAGTGTTTTTCGTTTTTCGTTCGTTTGTTGCAGGAACGGCCGTATCTCAAACACGTGGCAGCTACGCGCCATCTTGGCGGGCACGCGCTTTGGGGTCACTCTCTAAAATTCACTCGTGCTTACAGGTCCGTTTGACAAATCGCATGGAATCAGAATTTAAGTTTGTATAGATTATTTAATTTACTATCGTACGGAAAATGGTTTGATCTTCATTCTCCCTCCAGATCACTTAATGATCAGGTAACAGTGCACATTTTTTGAAATATGGAAGCCTGCTTTCAAATGTCTGCATTATTATCGCCATTTTTGCTGAAAAGAGTGTTTAATTAAAATTCATTCTTAAAGATTTTTCTTTTTTGTGTGTTTTCACCCCTTTGCACTGCCACACACAGTGGTTATTTCTGAGCCCTTCTGGGTCATTCATTAACCAAAACATCTGAAAGTTTGTTTCAAAAGATAATATAGTTTTTAGAACATGATAAGCATGAACAAAAGTGCAAAAGAAGCACCAGAAAATGCGAGCAGGCTCACAATAATGAAATCCAAGTCCAAGAAATATTTATCCAAAAAAAATAAAAATACAATACTGCTCATAATTTATCCTGGCATGTTGCTACATTATGTGTGTGTGTGTGTGCGTGTGCGTGTGTGCGTGTGATCGTATGTGTGTGAATTATTTGTTGTGTTTAGTTTTGAACAGTCACGGTTTCTTCCATTTAAAGAGCCTAAAGAATCACAAAAATAACATTTGAAACTAGTAAGTTTGGTCAATGTGCTTTGACTGAACCCACTGTTTGTGCATACCCTAGTTACCGTTTCTTTCGAACAACTTGAGGAGACACAACACAGGAGGTTGAAATGTAATTGCCAAAAAAAAGCTCAATAATGGAAAAGAATAAAGTATTTGATGAAGAGAGGGAACAGGGTGAGCTCTGCAATTCTGTGTGCAGTATTATAGGTATTTTACTGATGCAACAGTCACTACTGGTACTGGTGAGAGATGGAGTTCTAGAACACTGACTTAGAATTTTGAAAAAAGAAAACTATCCAAACAAATAGACTCTTCAAAGAGTTAAATGTTTCCCTACCGTTACACTCCCGTGTGTCCTCTTTTTAATGTCAGTGATAAGCCTCTTCAAACAACTTTACAGCAGCAGTTAGTGATGCAGGGTTTTTTTTTTATCAACTGTGCAAACCAGTAAAAGAGAGAAAATAAAAAGGGGAACCATCTGTTTCAAGTCTGAAGCGAAGAAGAAGTACCTTGAATTTGTAGTTTGTAGCCCCAGAGGTGTTCGAACAGGTTCGGCGAGCCATTTTGCCTTCGAAACGCAGGAAGTATAGAGTCGCAGCAACGTGTTCACTTAGGTCGCAGGTAGAAGTCCTCACTCACCGCTTTTGTCCTTTCAGCCTTGCAGAGGAGCACCGGAACCCCAGCCAGGGCCTGCCCGCCCGCTCAGCCGCGGTGTCGGTTGTTGTTTTCTTTTGAAAGCTTGGCAGTCACGAGGTGCCAGGAGAAAGCAGTCCGACATGTCTGCATCACGCCCTGGACAACAACTTCCTTCGTGCGTTTAGTGGGGAGGGAGGGAAGGGGGAGGAAAGGAACCCGAAACACTAGAGATCGTTTTTTTTTTTTTTTTGAAATGTAACCGAAAAAACAATGTTTTTAGATCCGTGTGAAGACGCATCTCTTCCGAAGCTCCCGGTGAAAAAGTTTCCCTGGCTTTTACTCTCTTTTTTGTTTTGTCTCAAACGAAGAGGAAGGCTGTGGAAATGGCGGTATAGCAGTATGGCGGAAGGGGGGCGCGGCAGACACGTTTGCAGGAGAAAGGTGGCGATGAAGAGGAGGAAGAGGAGGAGGACGAGGATCGGGAGAAAAGAGAGAGAGAGAGAGAAAGCGTAAACGAGGAAAGGGGAAGGACAGGTGCGCAGCGAGGCCCTGACCTGCGGGGGTACCTGGAGCGCTCCGTGTGGCGGGGGGACCCCGGCGAGGGTGTCCGGCGCGGCGTGCGGCGGCATTTTGGCGGAAAGACGGCGGTCGCCGCGGCTCCTCGGGTCGCCGGGGAGGCTGGAGGCGCACGGAGGGGCGAGCTGGCGGTCGACTGCACCCCAACGGCGGCGGCGGCGGCGGCGGGGGCGGCGGCGGGGGCCGCAGAGGCTCCGGAAACATCCGGCCGCACGGCCACCAGATTTACCTGCTGTCTGTGCTGTGTGCCTTCTCCTGCCTCACTGAGAGAGAGGGAGAGAGAGAGAGAGAGAGAGAGAGAGCAATACAGGGAGAGCGGGAGATACAGAGAGAGGCAGAGAGACAGAGAGAGCGAGGCAGAGCAAGAGAGCGACAGAGGGAGTGATAGAGGGTGAGAGACTCACACCAGTCAAGTTCTGGGAAAGAGAGAGAGAGCAACAGAGGCAGAGAGTAAGAGAGAGAGCAATAGAGAGAGAGAGAGGCAGAGAGAGAGATAGGGAGAAATAGAGGGAGTGATAGAGGGTGAGACGCATGCCAGTCAAGTTCTGAGAGAGGGAGAGAGAGGCAGAGCAAGAGAGAGAGAGAGAACGACAGAGGGAGCTACACAGGGAGAGAGATACACGCCAGTCAAGTTGTGAGTAAGAGAGAGAGAGAGAGAGAGAGAGAGAGAGGCAGAGCAGGGGGGAAACGGGGACGAAGGCAGGACTTTTCAAACGCCTCCGTCCCCTCAGAGAAGCTCCAGGCACGAGTCGCGTCTCTCCTTTCAGTCGCGTTTCGTATTCGAATTTTTTGAAAGAAACAGAAAAGGGAAGGAAAAAAGGGAAGGAAAAAAAAGAAGAGAAAAAGCAGAGGCTGCAATCCCTGGAGCAGCGGGTCCTGCTGCGTCCTCTCTGTCGATCAAACAGAAAGCCAGAGGACAACAGACTTTCCCAAAAAGAGTTTTTTAAGGCGACGTTTTTTTTTTTTTAGCCCTACCTCCGTGAGAGCGCGCAGATTCAGCAGGAACAGACGAGCGCACAGCGAAGAAACGGCGGGAGGGCGCGGACGGGGGCGAGTTGTGGGGGGGGGGGGCGGAGTACTTACGTGATCTCTCCTGCCTTCGCCAAGAACCTCGGCAGATTCATCACGACGAGACAACACACGATTAGGGGCTTCAGATGCTTCCTGGGAAATAAAAGGGGGGTTGGGGGGGGGGGCGGTGGGTCGAGGTGGGGGGTCGGTAGCCCATTCCCCAGGAGCGTGCTGCAGGGGCTTTTGTCAGATTTTGGCTTGGGTCCCGAAGAAGAACACGTCTCGTCCTCGCCGATCTACGCACATACCACCGACCGTTCAGCCCCTGAACAGCGATTCCCGACAGAAAATTCAGGGTGTCTCACCCAGAGCCCGTTTCTCTCTCTAGCTAGCCTGTTACCCCCCCGAAAACTCCAGCAGGTTAAAACGAAACATTTTAAAATATGTATCAATAAATAAATAACAAACAACAATTTGAACAAAACCTTTCAAGGACATGAGAAAGGCTGAATGTCACTCTCCTAATTCTCCCGATCATGCCACATAATCCTGAATTCCCAGATATTCCCATAATTCACAAGTTTTTTTTCCCTAAAGGAAGGACAACCCCTCCCCCCCCAACCCCCGCCCCCCGCCTGTCCCCTTCCTAAGCATGTTTCTTTTTTATTAATGTGCAAAGCGACAAGCTGTGCTAACAATCAGGAGGCGAAGGTTTGAGAAAAGAAAAAAGAAAAAGGGGTTCTACTCCTGCAAGTAGTCGCCAAACAGTAGAAGAAAACCTGCCGCGTCGCCTTCGATGAGCGTGGAGGTCCCCGAGACTCCTGGGATAGGCGGCGGGAGGACCCGGAGGATCCGGAGTCACCGTGCCCAGTTTGCCTCCTCTCCTCCCCCCCCCCCCCAAACCTCCCCCCCGGCCCCCACCCACCCGCCTTTCAGGGCTGGCTGTGGGAGGGCGTGTCGCGCGGGTACAAACCCCGCCGTACCGCCATATCGCCGTCCCCTTTCTCTCAGGCGTTGTCTCGGGCAGCGCTTCGGGTGACGTCACCCCTCTCTTTTTCATTTATTCATTTATTCCTCGCTCCCTCCCCACCCCCCCTCCCCACGCCATCAACAAAGTCTCCTCCCCCCTCCTCACCACCACCACCACCACCACCACCCGTCTTCCACATCTAAAACAAACAAGCAAACAAAAAAAAACAAAAACCAAAAATACATTTTTCAGACGTCACTCGGAAAGGTTGCGTGCTAAAAAAAAGTAAAATGACGGAATGAGAGTGAAGAACGAGCAGAAGAGAGGGAGAATTGCTGGACGAAGAAAGAGAAAGCAAGCACTTTACTGATCTCTTTCTCTCTTTTTCTTTCTCCCTCTATAGCTCTCTCTCTCTCGCTCGACCTCGCTCTTTCTTTCGCCATTTCTTTCTCTCCCTTGCTCTATTGCTCTTTCGCTCTGTCTCTTCTATGTTCTCCCTTTCTCTCTCTCCCTTGCTCTCTCTGGCTCTGTCTCTTCCTCGTTTTCTCTCCCTCTCTCTCTCTCTCTGGCCCCGTCCCTCCCTCGTTCTCTCTCCCTCTCTCTGGTTCTCTCTCTCTCGGTCTCTCTCTGGCACTGTCCCTCCCTCGTTCTCTCTCTCTCTCTCTCTCCCTGGCTCTGTCCCTCCCTCATTCTCTCTCTCTCTCTCTCTCTCCCTGGCTCTGTCCCTCTCTCTCTCTCTCTCTCTCTCCCTGGCTCTGTCCCTCTCTCTCTCTCCCTCTCTCTCTCCCTGGCTCTGTCCCTCCCTCTCTCTCTCTCTCTCTCTCTCTCTCTCTCTCCCTGGCTCTGTCTCTTCCTGCTTGTGAGCGCGGAGCCTGTTAAACTCTCGGCTGTGACGGCTGCTGGGCTCGGCCTCCCCTTGGCAGCGGTTCAAACGGAGCGCTCGCCTGTTTCGGAGAGAGAGAGAGAGAGAGAGAGGGAGCTGGAGGGGCACGTTTGAATGGTGCCCGGCTGCACAACCCTGCCCCTCGTTTTCGCCAAGTCTGGGACGGTGCCCGCTGCCAGGCATCTGTTCGCCACGCCCCCCTCCCTGGCTGCCCCCCCCCCCGCCCCCCCATCACCACCGCCAGGCCTCCAGCCACTTTCCCAGAGTCCCCCGACGGGTATGTAGGTCAGGCCAGGTTCGCTCAGGCTCGGCGCGGGGGGGCCAGAGGAGAGCGCGCACGTGCACGTGCACGAGCCCGTGGGGGGGTGGGGGATGGGGCGGGGCGGCGGGGGGGCGTCGCAGCCGGCTTCCCGGATGCCCTGTCCCAGAGAGCAGCTTGCGTCCGCGACGGAGCTGGCAGTCTGTTCCGGAAGTTCACGCAAGGATCTCCGCGCTTTTCTCTCTGAAGGTTTCGCGCTTTTGACAGCCCCCCCAACCCCACCCCCACCCCCCTCCCACATGCTTCACGTCCTGTATTCAGTGGCTGACGCTAAAACGCTAACACTCTGAAAATCTTATTTTATTTTATATTGGGGTGTGTGCGTCAACCTTCTTTTGTCAATTTGATTATTAATTTATTTACAAATTAATTAACTCTTCAAAAAAAAAAAAAAAAAACTTTCAAAAACTAAAACAGAAGTGTGTCCCGTCTCTTGCAGCTGTATTTCATCAGATCATTTAGTTCCCCTTTGCTAATTTGCACCTCAGGTGTTGTAGGAAAGATCAAAGTGCTTCACCATAAATCTAATCAATCATCGGTTATTTTGTAGTTGGTTCCAAAGCTATATTAACGGAAGGGAATATTGAAGTTTGGCAGAGCAGCTTGATATTGACCTTGAATAACTTGTAATAATTTACGGCAAGACAAAAATAACTAGACTACCTCCAATATTTACTGCCATTGAAACAGATTCTCTACCGTTGGACTTGGAATTCATTTATGTCATAAACAGGACGGGATGGAACTTTCCATGATCCTCTCTGAATCTGGCTTTCATAAAAGATTTAAGGAAGCAGAGTAAAATCTGTAACTGTGCATTTAAATCTCATTCACAGTAATAATAATAATAATAATAATAATAATAATAATAATAATAATAATAATAATAATAATAATAATAAATCAATGGCAAATGTTTTTTTTAAATTAGTTTAAGCTACTATTAAATATAATTTTACACATTGCAACTTTTGTTAATTGGATTAATTCACATTAATGGTCATTATCAAACATGTAAGTCATCAAAGCCTATTGAGAGGCCAGAGTCTCTGCATCAGCCTTCATAGTCATACACCTGCTGTGCGTTGGTTTTGATGTTTGTATCAGTGTTGCGAAAAGTGGCAATAGGGAGGTGTCTGCAGCGTCCTGCGTATGCACATACAGTATGCGCACTTCTGCGTGTTCCAGGTTGGCGTCTCTTGACATCACTGATGACACAGCGGTCCGTTTGGGACGTGACATTGTACCCCCGGGCTCACGGTTCCTGCTTAATGTGACAGCGCGTTCCAGCTGCTGAGGGGTCAGTGTGCGCTCTTTTGTGTTGCTCAACATATTTCAAAACATGAAACTGTAAAAAGAAAAAAAAAATTATTTTAAAATAAATAAATGAATGGTAACCCTGTGACTGGGTTGCTGAAACGGTCCACTCATCCAGAAGAATGAGGGGTGAATAAGTCAAATAAAGAATCAGCGGTGATCCAGGGGTACACAGACACCCCCCCCCCGAAATGCAATGATGACATCTCCATGATCTAATAGCCCCATAAAGATGCAGATCATGCAACTTCAACAGACTCCTACACTTAAATATATACATATAGAAAAAAATTATCCAGCTGGAATTCTTATAGCATTTCCTGCTATTACTCTCAAGACAACTTATAGATAATTCTCCAAAGAATTTCACTGCTAACGGTGAAGGTGGCACTACTGAATAGTTTAACTCATGCTCACAGCCGTCTTATTCTTATTAAATGGTCTATTGGTTATTGCCAATTTATCAGCCATTCGGAAATATGTCCTTATCTTGATTAAATTTTTTTTACAAAGCCGCACATGAACATTTCAGAGCCTGGCACAGCTTTCTACAAAGGCTTCTGTGTCTTCTGATCAGTTTAATAACGGGTGCTTGCTGAAACGACCGGTGATGGGCAGCTAGCCATGTGGTTGCTAAGCTAACATAAACAACACCTTTACCAAACTCTAACATGCAGTTGTATTAGCAATCTGCAAACAAGGAATACTTGTATGGTGTCCCCACTTGAAATCTGAGCTTGAGTTAAGGCTCTTCGGCAGACTCCGGACGAGCATTGATGTTTTATCTTCCACCAATCAAGGCAATTTAAGATCACCCCTCCGCTCCCCCCCCCCACCCCCACCACATTTCAGAAATTATTTGCACAAATAGAACACATCTCCGTGTTCTACACTGTTGTCGCATTTAATTAAAAAATTAATTTAAAAAACTGCACTTTCAGCCAGAGGAACGGCAGTGCCTGGACAAGGCCTGGAGTTTTTTTTATTTTTTTTATTTTTTATTGTCGGATTTTCATGCGGGCCCCGGTATTAATTATTTATTCGTAGCGCTGGTTTTGCCCTTTTAATGCAAAGCTTCCCAGCCGCAGCGAGGGGAAGGCAGGTGCGCCCACATGGGCTCCGTTGCCGTGGTTGCGTCTGGTTCCAGCCAGCGGCGAACACTTCTCGTTTTGTTTGTTCTCGTGGGCCACGCCCTCGGGCAGACGCCTGTCAAGTCAGGACACATGTCTGTGACCTAGATTCCCCCGTATTTAGGAGGAGGAGGCCCACCCTCACCCCCCTCACCCCCCTTAACGCTGTTGCAGCAGCGTGGCAAGGCAGGTAGAGCTACTAGTGCAGTCGTGACCAACCCCGATCCTGGAGATCTACAGGACGGTCCTGCAGGGTTCCATTTCAACCATAATTTGGCACGCCTGATTCTACTAATTAGCAGCTGAACAAGATCTCTAGCTGTTGAGTGAGGTGTGCTTTGTTAGGGTTGGAGTGAAAACCTACAGGACGGTAGATCTCTTATTGCACGTGGCTTTGGATAGAAGCGTCTGCCAAATAAATGTAATGTAATGTAATGTAATCTCTAGCTGTTGAATGAGGTGTGCTTTGTTAGGGTTGGGGTGAAAACCTACAGGACGGCAGATCTCCAGGAACAGTGTTGGTTACAACTGCACTAGAAGGTTGCCAGATCAAATATTGGATCTTTGAGCAAAGTGGTCTTTAACGTGATTTTCATCAGTAAATGTCCAGCCATGTGAATGGGAAATGTGTTAATATCAGCTGTGTATAAAGAGAATGTACTTACTAAATTTGCAATTTACGTTAAAGTATGGCAAAGCTCCAATCCCTATCAAAGCTATCTTTTGAATTGAAAAAGTGGCGCGTCTACGTAGCCAGCCACTTGAAGCAAAGCATCAATTGCTGTCAGGTGTCACCTGTCACCTGCTGTCTTTCCCACATTCAGTGTTTCAGGAGCTAAGAACTGCTCAGACCTGAGAATCTTTTAAGTCGCTGCTGAAGACCCACCTCTTCTCGTTGGCATTCAATTCGAGTTGAGCTTGTCACCTTGTTTTTATCTTCTATATAATTCTTTTATTACCATCTTTATTGTTTCCTTTTTTCTTATTTTTATTGCTTTTATATTCATTTTTGGTATTTTAAGTTTGTTCAAGCACTTTGGTGAACTGTGGTTGTTGTAAATGTGCTATATAAATAAACTTTGACTTGACTTGACTTGACTATGGCTGAAGGCCAAGGTGAGTTTTTTTTTTTTTTTTTACAGGCTGACTTGTCTGAATCATTCCAGACGCCCAGTGGACTCTGTACAGTAGATCAGGAGGAGGTGAACTTCAGGAACTGCTCACTGTACACTCCTACACTCTAAACAATTTCTGTAGTTTTCACAGCAATATTACTGAATAATGAACAAAGAATTACTGTAGAACCTGTATACAGTGCGTAGCTGTAGATCTGCAAAGCATTCTGGTCAAATATTGATGTCTGGTGAAATTTACAGTAAATATATCTTTGCTGTAAATCTGAATACAGCAAATCTGTTTGACTGCCATAATGAGTGAAAAAAAATAATAATAGGAAATAATAATAAATTAATAAATTGAATTGCAATTGTTGAACAAAAAGATCATATGAAGACCAACATATCCTAATCCAAAAAGGCACAAATTTGACACAGGATTACCCCCAAAATATCTATTTCCACATTCCTGGAAAGATCCTTCATTGTCAAAATCTGATGAGTAGCCTATTCAGCCATTTTTGACTTATGCAAGGTAGTCTAATTTGTTTCTGTAAAGTAAAGTAACTGTGAATTATCCAGGACAGATTTTTAAAATCACAGCAACATGCATAATCTGTAGATACAGTGATATTTTTATTATGGGAGAGGAATTCTATAAAGTTTAAGGTAACTTGCTAGCAGTGCTAATTCGCCATGTGAGTTTGACAGCAGAGGGAGTGTGTGTGTGTGTGTGTGTGTGTGATCACCGGCACGGTGCTGCAGTTGTGGGACCCGTTGGGTCTGTGGGGACCTTCCATTAGCCACAGGCCGCGGGGCCCGCTATTGCAGAAACACTAATCTGAGGGATAATTACTGCTGCTGGGAATAATGTTCCTTCATTTTCAGCGTTTCAAAATGTCAGCTCTTGTGCGCTGTCTCTCTCTGTCTCACACACTCTCTCTCTCTCAGATACTATCTGCCACTCTCTCTCCCTCGCTGTTTCTTTTTCTCACACTCTCTCTCTCTTTACCTTCTCTGCCACTCTCTCTCTCTCGCTCTCTCTTTCTCTTACATGTACTCTCTCTTACACACACTTTATCTCTAACACACTCTCTCACACATACACTCTCTCTCTCACATTCTCTCTCTCTCTTATACTCTCTCTCACACACACACTCTCTCTTACACACACTTTCTCTCACACACACACTCTCTCATACACTTTCTCTCTCTCACTCACACACACTCTCTCTCTCTCAAATTGATTTATTGGCACGGCAAATATAGGCACTTGTGTCGCCAAAACAGTGGTTAGAACATACGACTATATACAATGAATGTTAGATTATGAATTAGTTATTTAAGAAATTGCCAATAAGCCAATAACAAAAATGTGATGTCGGGTGTGTGCGTGTGTTTGTGTGTGTGTGTGTGTGTGTGTGTGTCTGTTTGTCTGTCTGTTTATATGTGTTGTGTGCATGACGTGGTCACACATTATCCCTCAGAGTGTGGCAAGAGAACACAAATTGTACTGCTAGTGTGCAGCAACATTTCTTTCCCTAACAAGAAGGGTAATCTATCTTCATCTCTCTCTCTCTCTCTCTCTCTCTCTCTCTCTTTCTCTAGTTCTACCCTAGTTCTTATTGTAAGACGCTGTTCTCTCTCAAACTACAGAATGTAGAAAGAGCATTTTTAGGGAGGAGGGGGTCTTTATTGAAAATGAGCCTGTGAAACTGACCCACATCAGAAGCGATACCCCTCGGGGCAGGGCAGAGGTGTGTTTCGCCCGAACCGCGGTTTCCTCCGCCCGTCGCCTGTCAGTGCGATCGCGCTGCTTGTCACATGACGACAGCGGGGGGGACGTCACTCGTCAGACAAATTGAGCGCATCGAGGCCATCCTTCTTTTCGGAGAAATCCGACCCCGCGTCACAGCAAACGCCGAGCTATCACGATATCGAGTTCAACCCCATAGTGCTTTTAACGCCTAGGTGCATTCTTTTGTGTACGCTTTTATACATTTCTTTTTTTTTTTTTTTTTGTGGGTGTTCTGGCTTTGTTCCAGGGCAGATTAACCCAGAAAGAACACGGTGTCATCACGGGGCAAAGATTTAACACTCGACTTTCCCATAATGGTGCTATTTTTCTGATCATAACCTTCATCTCAATGACCCCATGATGGCTCTCAGACACGTTAAAAGGCCCGTCCTTTGTGGGTAGTGTTTCTGTTTGTGGCCGATTTAGAAGCTTTTGGAGATGTCAAGCTTAATTGGAGCCTTTCCCAAGACTTCGGCGAATCACAAGGTGTCTTCCTTGAAGCCTGTCCTGTCAGGGCTCCTTGCTCATGACACAGACAGACATGGATAGGGAAAATCCCTCCTTCTGAAGAGAAGTGCTATTTTAGGAATCTATCCCTCTGTGAACTTATCACATGGGTGAAAATGTTCCCCACTTAATTTTCATCAAGCCCAAGTCACCATAAAAAAAATTCACCAATGACAAGGTTACTCTATAATACAAGAGAGAGAGCATTAATGTGTACAATAAAGTAAACTATAAAATATTATTCATTATAAATGACATATGCACGGGTTCATTAATTTTTTTTTTTAATTTGATAATATTCTTTAAAACGATTCACATGCAGCTCAAGATTAGTTAGTGAATATTTAATAAATGTTTGCAGGATGTAATTCAGTTTCAATGGCTTTATGCAGTTTTAAGCAAAAGCTTTCATATTTTTGCAGTTATAAATGCTCAATAAGTTATTAATAACTGAATTGTTTTTTTTTTATTTTTTAAATAAAATTACAGTTTACAAAATCAGTAGTTTCAAAAGGGGTGTACATGAACATGCACAGCCAAAATGGCACCTCACTGGTTATTACATGGCCTTTGTCCTCACACAGATTTGAAACACAGTGTTTTCAGACACCTTACTGTACCTGCATGTTAATAGCTTGGGGATGCTAAGGATTCAGACTGAAACAGCTTAAAATGTAAGCCTTCTATATTCAGCCTTTCGTCAGGAAACCAACACCTGTACAAGTTCTGTGTTCTCTGAAAGTACATTTTACATTTGCTGGAGGACATGCTGTATCAGTTTCACCAACCCAGAAAACATACAGCAGGGAATTTACATTCATTAGGTGCGATGAAGCCCATTAAAGTCATCTGGCTGCAGCATGCATTCTACGTTGTCCTACAACCCTTCAACTACATCTCCCATAGGTCAGTGCAGCGCAACTCCTCGGCACAAAATTGGTTCACAATAAGTGGCAGCCCTGGTGTTTGGTGATGCAGAACAAGCACCCCCTGTAGCTGCTGGAAGGGCAGTTTCGACCGCGGGCAGGGCCATTGTTTGGAATCCGTGACACAGCTTATTTCGAATGGGAAAAGCCTTGCTCCACTGTTTCCTTCATGCGCAGTCACACACAGCAGCGCCCCCTGGGGGCAATCCTGTGTACTGTAATCCACACGTTTCCTGTTTGGTCTCAATTGGTCGCCCCTTTTTTTCTTTTTCCTTTTGTCTTTTTTTTTTTTTTTTTGTGCGCACGATCCAGGGCAATGGGTTCACGTCCCCGTCACTCCGTCAGTGTAGTCATTAACGGATAAATGCAAACGAGACAAGTGGTGAGAGAGGAAAAATGGCCCATTTTTCCCCTGTGCTACAGCGGTCGGCTGACAACGCTGCTGCTATTGTACTAAGCGTGTTTATGCCCAACCTCTGTGCCTGCAGGCCTTTTGAAAGTGTACCTATAGAGCTGGCTCAATGTGAAAGGGGAGGAAGGGAAGTATTTGCTCAGCTAATCCAAGCTTTTTTCAAAATTTTGCCTAAGCCATAGGCTTTGTGTGTGTGTGAAAGTCACTTAGAACAAATAAAAACTTTTTTATATTCGGTTCTCACGTTGTGCTGTGGCATCATAATGTTTTATACTATTATTTTTAAAAGGTTATTTGGAAAAAAAAATTGTTCAACAGCTGTGATAATGCTTCTGTTAGTTACACCCTCTAGTGGCGAAACTTTGTTACTGAATTTAAAGAGAAAAATCACACACCGCATTAACATAAACAATTCGATTTAAAATTAACAAAATAGCAAAATTAGTAAAAAAAAATGAATTAATAAATATATAAATATTATAAAGCTCTCACAATGGTTGGTAGGACCAAAAGAGGTTTTTAAATTGCTTTTTTCACTTTTACACTTTGGCAGTAAAAAAAAATAAATTTGGCTGCACAAAGGCCTGCCCTTTTAAAATTCAGAAATCCCTTCCAACCCTGTCTGGTGTTGAGTCACTCTAATACAGTGAGTGAGAGATGATCATTTCTCCAGCTGTTCCCTCCAGTCACAGCCAAAATTCCGTGTGCAGCGACGTAACTGCAATATAAAAAAATGCGAGCCGAACCAATTTGTGAACGCGGACGCGTTGAACGGGGCATGACGTGGACACTGTCGGCCTGTCGTGTGGATGGAAAAGGGGCGCCGTCCCTTTAAGGCCGGCTCCCGAAAACCAGCAAGTTCATTGGCCTTCCGTAGGCGAACTGCCAAACGTTGTGTTGCTGTCAAGGGTTTGCAGGAATGCCAGCAGAGCTATTAGTCCTGACACTCGGCCAATCAGATAGCAGCTCAGTGCGTCTCAGCCCTTTGTTTGCCAATCAGGGCGGGCGCTGGTCAGTGTGCCCTGGCGGCTGTGAGGAGAATCAGGGAGGGCTACTTCGGTTCCTCGAAGGGGGCGGGGCTAATGAGTACGAGGGTGTGGAATGACACTGGCTAATCAAATTGGGTAACATTCAGTGTTTAACGTACAGTACTTCATCCAAAACATTTCAGTTTGTTTTATTCATGTGTAACACCCCTAAATCTGACAGCTTGTTAACTGCAAGTGTTTATATTGAAGTGCGTGATGTGTGTGCGTGCGTGCATGAGACAGATCGGCACAATCATAGGAAACTGTACTTTCTTGTATATGTACATGTACTTCTTGGACTACAACATTTATTTTCTGAGTTATTCCACCACCTTGTGGTCAATGTGTATTACTGTTCCTGTACCGCTCTCCTGAGAAACATATTTGATTCACATGCACCCATCAGTTCAGCTCTGTGATTTCTAAAGATACACTCGATCACAGCTATATTGGCTCTTAAATAATGGATTTAAGCTGCCACTGTTACCAAATGAGATCTCCTGAGTTCGCAAAACACAGCAAAAATGAAGAATTCAACTTAATTCAGCTTCATTTGTGTAGAGCTTCACAGAGACACTGTTACAAAGAGCAAAGGGTGTGTCCAGGGGAAGAAGCGTTTTTAGAGCAAGGGGCATGTCCAGAGGAAGAGGTGTGTTTAGAGGAATGGGTGTGTCTAAAGGAAGAGGCATGTCCAGAGGAAGAGGTGTGTCAAGAGGAATGGGTGTGTCTAAAGGAAGGGGCGTGTCTGGAGGAATGGGTGTGTCTAAAGGAAGGGGCGTGTCCAGTGGAAGGGGCGTGTCCTGTGGGCTGTAGCTCTTGGGGTAATCCGATTAGGACTCAGGGTTTAGGCTTTGGTGAGCTGCCCTTCTGGGCTGGAGGAAGACCCGCCACTCAGTGGGGCTTAAAGAACAGTCAGGTGTAGAGTCTCTCTTTCTCTCTGTCTCCATCTCTCTCTGTCTCTCTCTGTCTTTCTCTATCTCTCTGTCTGTTTCCTTTCTTGCACTCTCTCCTTCTGTCTCTCCTCCCTCTGTCTCTCACCCTCACACACTCAAGAAACAGAGGGCTCTATATCATCTCTCCTCTGCCTGGAACAGCACAGGGTAACACACTGAATGCCACATCTTTCTGTTGTTTAGGAACCTGTGTGTGTGCATGTGTGTGTGTGTATTTGCACGCACAAGTGTCTGTGTGTTTGTCTGTCTGTGCATGTCTGCACAAGTGTCTGAGTGTTTTTATGCGTGCACAACTGTGTGTGTATGTATGCATCCATACATGTGTGTGTGCGTGCTTCTGTTTGCATGGATTTATATTTGTACTTGTGTGCATGTACAGTTGGTGTGCAGCATGTGTCCATGTTCATTTTTTCATGTGTGTGTATGCTTCCATAATTGTTTGTTTAATGGTTCTCTCATGTGTACGGCATGCACAATTAAGTGGTTCAGTGCGTAAGGCCACTCAACAGACCGGTGATTTTAAATACCGTTTTATTTCTGTGTAAGTCCTGCAGTATTCAGTATAGCTCTAGCACAAAGAGCACCAGAAAGAGAACATCATTCAGGGTCAAAGTTCAGGTGGGGCTAATTCAGGGGTCCCTCCTTCCTTACCCATTTTATCTTCTGGAATTTTCTCTCTAGGTTCCTTATGCCTTTACAGAAAAAGACCCTGAAGGAAGTTTGGACCGCAAACGAGTGAGTATTTTTGATTTATTTCCTTAAATTCCAGTCTTATCATTTCCCCAATGCAGTATTTTTTTGTGAAATACACAAAAGCAGTAGACAGCTTATGTTTATTAAGTCTATGTTCCTGTCATTCACTCTGTGCAGGAATGAAAAATGGCTCTCTGAGGCCTATGAGACCCAATGAGCCAGTTACATAAACACTGAAAACCTTTCAATTTGTACACCCTATCTATAATGAGCTATATAATAAGAACACACCAGCTCATTTGCAACTGCAACTTCAACTCCATTACACGAGTTACGCCTTTGGAATGTTACATATTCAATGTTACATCTTGTTACATCTGTTTCTATATTTGATGACAAATACCTTAAAAAGGCACAATATGTTATGTTATATCAATAAGCTCTGAATGGTACAAATGGTGGTAGAGTATATTCCAGGCAGATAACCACCTGTATTTTGGAATTGGTAGCTTTTTAAATACACGTTTCTTCTTCCTTAGTGCTGATAAGGACAACTCCACTCCACTGCAGGTGAGTCATTGAATGTGTGCCCCTCTCTCTCATACACACTCTCACACACACTCTCTCTCTCTCTCACACACACACACACACACACACAAGCAGAAATGCACACATTGCACGTGGTTCAAACACGGCTCCCTCGCATATGCATGCACAAATGCAAAAATAAATACGTGCAAACAGAAACACACACACACATGCGTTCTCACAAGGATGTACACAAGGAGACGCACACACGCGCACAAAATGGCACATAGACTAATACACAAACACACACGCACATGCATTCTCACAAGGATGTGCACAAGGAGACTAATACACACACACACACATGCACACAAACCACACACACATAGAGACCCGGCGTCCATGTGTCTCTTCATGCCAGATGGGGTTAGAGAGAGAAAAAATCCTCTTAGCAACTTGCTGATGGAGCGTCATTGAGAAAAGCTTTCTCCGGTCATTCTGACGGCTAACCCGGGCAGCTACCCTTCTACATTTTCCACCGGCGGGATTTATTTCAGCGCGGTTTTACTGATCCGTCTGTTTACCAGATGTCCCCCGGCTGATTATGTCTGAAGAAAAGGTAAAAACTTGGGGCGAACCGCTCGTCTCCTCTTCTTGTGAATAAGAGCGATAGATGTACATTATTAGTAGTTGGGGTTTTTTTTTTCTGATGGACGGTGCATTACTGTGGATGGCTTAAGCATGTTTTCCCCTCGCATAGCAATCATGTGACCTGTGGATTTTTTTTTTTTTTTGCCGTATTTATTTTCTTTTAAAAGATATGAGTGCACAATAACAATGCCAACGTAGCTTCCGCGCTTGCTTTCCTGTGAGCTAATTCCTTTTCCATTAGCCTACGTCTGATGATTATAAGGGCATTAGCTGTTGGGCGAGCGTGTTTAGCATCTTGCTGTTGTTGTTTTTTTTTTCTTCAAATGCTGCTTTGACATTATGAAACGTTGTGAGAACATTCCGTGTTGGCAGGTTACAAATTTGATTTTGTTCTAAAGCAGTACTGAACGGATTAAACTCATATCTGCATTGTTTTCTAATGAAGTATCCGTGATTTTATCCGTGGCCGCATTAAACATAATATCTAACTGGTCCATGTTTACCTCTTAGTGCTTGGAGGCATTTACCTGTTAGTACCTGAAGGCATTTACTTACTATTACCTGCAAACATTTGCCTGTTATTACCTGGAAATATTTACCTTTTAGTATCAAGCACACAACAGGTGGATAGGCCAGGAAAGTAGTGTTGGAGGGACTGACAGTTCTAAGAAACCTTCTCTGATCTTTACTTTTAAGTGAAACATTTGTTTATCTGCTTAAGTACATGGTTTTGGGTCATTTTTAGTGACAAACCTAAAATAATAAAATAATATGCATATGTATTTACTTGCCATTGAAAATATTTTGATTGCTTATGAACTTTTTAATGCAGGTGAAACTAGTCCTTCCCTGACTGCTGTGTTTAAACTTGGCTCCTGAACATAAATGGTTTTACGCATATTAGTGGTACCTATCACAAGTTTTAACTGTGCGTGTCCTGTCCCTCTGACACCATGTTGGGGTTGCGGGTGTAGTGCCAGTCAGATAGGCCTTAAAGGGAAGCAGCCTGCCTCACTCGGGCGAGACAAACAGCCACACTATAAAGAAGCATCTCAGTCCAAATGTGAGCCATATGCGTTCATTCCATCGAGAACTTCGGCTAACAGGGACAGAGCCGCTAACCGCGGCTAACAGTGTAGGCTATTTAATTTACGCCGTTTTCGTTGTAATCGTGCGGCCGGTGCGTTTCCGCAACAGCGAAAACTCAGAGTGGTAGAAAAGGAGACATGAGAAAAGGATTATCGGAAGCTTTAATCTAAAACGGATTCAGTACTTTTTCGGCAGACGCCGTGAACACTAGTGAGGCCACCTCCCAGTGAACCCAATTTATAATGGAAGCCCTGAGGGCTGAATCACAGTTATCAGGTGGGTGAGGATTGTCTGAGGTAAGGTTATAAATAGCCACGCAAAATGGCGTCTTAAGTAGATTATGCATGCGGTCACACTAAAGTACCAGGAAATTACGCTACCCTTACTTATATTTCCCTTGTCTTCTACTTAATCTTCTTGCAAAAACAGACTCAAGGCCAGTTCTGGCTCCACAGTGTTCCACTGTAATTCCTGATTGATGGATCAATCGCACTAAAAGTTTTAACTTATCAGTATATGTTTTTTTATTTATTTATTCACATGAATCTGCAGTTGGATGTTGCTGGAATCAATTATAAAATTGATGAATGCGAACAGTTTGATTTGTGAACAAGAACATTTTCATCTATGAACACAAATGTCAAATAGTAACAGCACTAACAACACACAGTGAGTCATTTTGTATAACAGTAAGAAAATTGCAGTTATTTGTGAAGCTGAACTTAAGGGCCAATAATGCACACTTTTTAGTGGGGTGACCTGTTAGACATGCAATGAAACTAAATTAATTGGCTTCTGTTGTTCTCTATTGAAGAGTTGCAGAGGAGTTTGAAATACACCGCATTTTGTCATCTTTTCATTTCCTTTCTTGACATAGCACATGAAAATATGCAAGTAATGAAGGCCATCAGGGTCAATAGTTACTCAAGTCAGAAATAAATTATTCTGTAATAGAGGCAATTGGCTCACTAGTCACTGAAATCAGTAATAAAAGATTATGTCATGCTTTTTTCTGAAATCATGTATGTGTTTTATATTTCTGGAGACAAGTGAGGTGGATGATAACTTGAGCCACTTTTCTCCTGTTTACCCACAATGCTTTTCAAAAGCTGTCCTTTCTCTGGCCCGGTGTGACTGTGCAGCACTGTGTTCTTGTGTTCTGCTATGATTGGAAGTGACAGCAAAGCTTTGGCTCAGATCTGGCAGGCAATTCAGGGGGTGATTAAGAAGGGAAGGTTGTGTAATTGAGTCATGCCCAGGCCATTTGCTCAGGTGAAATGGGTCACCTCACCCAGAAGCTCAAAAGTTCACACAGGTACCCAAAACCACTCATGCAGAGTCACTGAACACAAGCATGCACACACACACGCACACACGCAAGCACGCACACACACACACACACACACACAACACAGAGTCTTCAAGAGGCAGCTCTCTGTGTTCTTCATTTAGCCCTGTGTCTGGTCCATATCAGGAGCTGTTCCGATGGTCGGTACATCGGCAATTTGTCACACGTGTATCCAGTGTTAGAAAGCATCCATGGCGTAGCTATGTATGGGCAGAAGTGTAGACTTATAACCCTGTGGTTATATGTTTGCATCCCATATGGGGCACTGCCAGTGTACTGTTGAGTAAGGTGAATTAGGCCTATTTTTATTTTTTATTTTGTTTTTGTGTAAGAACTCCAAAATGGCAAAAGCATCCACCACTTCTAACACAGGGATTTTACATCATTCCCTAATGTGAGAAATGAGATGAGACTGGCTGTCCAATCTTAGCGAAAGGCACAGGGTTCTGTTTTAGCCAGCAAGGTTGAGTTCGATCCGGGTCGTTATGCGTGACCACGATTGCAAGTACTTAAGCATTCAGATATCATGTGTGGCTAAAGATACAATAAAGCTGCTAAGAACAATGGACGTCTTCAGATAGGAGTTGCAACCGTGTATGCAATGTAATTCATTTAGGTGCGTAGGTGCAGGTTTTGCTTTTAGCTCGAAAAAGATCTGATTCTGCGACCAAGGTCTCTTGATGCACCAAGTTCCTATTGCGAATCAGATATCCAGCAGCCAAATCAAAATTCAGCTCGAGCCTTCAGATGATTTCCCAGCGATTAGACTGAGTTATTTGCTTTGTCTCATGTGCTTTGCTTTGAAATGTTTATGTGTCATTCTCTGATGAAAAGTTTTTGACCATTCAGACACAAAAGCCTGACATGACCGGCTGAAGAAGTTCCAGCGTATGAGCGATGCATCTCACAGGTGGCGATGGTTTCATGGCTCAAGGGGAAATGGTGCCTAGCAGCAGGGCACAAGGGGAAGCCAACGGCTTGGCACAGCGCCCACAAGGGGAAGCCACGGATTGGCTACAGCACCCACAAGGGGAAGCCACGGATTGGCTACAGCGCCCACAAGGGGAAGCCACGGATTGGGGGGTTGGGGGTGGGTTAATTAGCTGTTCCATTGAAACTGTATTTCTAACTTCATCTTTCCCATTCTGGCTTCTCCCTGCTGCCGTGTGCATTCACGGTGAGTCACTGACACTTCGTCTCACACTGTTCCTCACCTGTTCTCTCTGTCTTCTTAAGTATCATTCACATTTTATGATCTTAAAATTAAAAAAAGAAAACGACATATGTAGCAGCTATAGAAATGTGTATAGTGTATTATACCTAGCATATAGAAGAAATTTTATTGCATTTACAGTCTCCTTTGCAACGACAGTGTGTCAAACCTGTGAAAATGATTTTGCAGTGAGGCAGATGCTTGTGTAAATCTGTGTATAGTGTTTTCTGTATGTACGGAGACAGAGTTCCCTGTTCCCTAAGCTGGAGCTCTCATTGCCTGCATGAGTGCTGGGAGATGGAGTTCCCTGCTCCCTAAGCTGGAGCTCTCATTGCCTGCATGAGTGCTGGGAGATGGAGTTCCCTGCTCCCTAAGCTGGAGCTCTCATTGCCTGCATGAATGCTGGGGGATGGAGTTCCCTGCTCCCTAAGCTGGAGCTCTCATTGCCTGCATGAGTGCTGGGAGATGGAGTTCCCTGTTCCCTAAGCTGGAGCTCTCATTGCCTGCATGAGTGCTGGGAGATGGAGTTCCATGCCCCATTGCCTGCTGGGAGCTCCTGACTGTGGGAACCTGTGACAGCAGTTCTCTGTCTCCTGCAGGATGGACCCGTTAGAAGCCCAGGAAAAAGAAGCAGGACCTAGTCGTGACCCTGACCAATGGTTCTGAGGCCAAACCCAAAAAGACCAAGAGCAAAAAGAGCGAGGACCCCTCTGGAGAGGAGGAGAGCGCACCCGCACAGAGTATGCACACGTATACCCTAATTGCCCCACTGATAGCGTACTAATGCCCCATCGAGTACTAGTGCCCCACTGTTATGGACTAATGCCCCACTGATAGAATAGTAATGCCCAATATATTATCATCCAGAACTGTCTTACTCACATACTGTAGTTTTTGTGCATTATGATGAGATACACCTGTAGCTATGCTTCTGTAAAACTAGGCAGTTGTCAAATATTAAATAAGATATTTATTATTTTAATAATGTGTAATTTTTCTTAACCTACAAGTTACAGTTAGTGCTACTAGCTAGAGGAGTTTGCAATGATTTTGAAATGTGGTTTTAACAATGGTGATGTAACCACCACCACCCCCACCCCCATCCCATCCCATTCTTTCAATCCCTTCAAAAGATGGAAAGACGGTGAAAAAAAAGAAAGCGGAAAAGGAAAAGGAAGAATCGGGGACAAAGGCCGAGCCAAAGAAGAAGACAAAAAGTGCTCCAAAGAAGAAAAAGAGTAAGGATCAAATCTATGCTCAGTGCTGTGCTTTAATAATCACAACGGACCAATTTCACTCTCTTTATATCCCCATTAACAAACATTTCTTATGCATTGTCCAGTTACAGAGATTAATGCCAAAAAAATTCAAATCAAGCAGTTTTTTCCTGGGATTAAAACCTAAAACCTGTAGGCCCTGTTACCATACTGTCTACAGGCCTGTATTTTCAGTTTTTTGCGCACGCTACACAAACCCCAGTTCAGCTACAGTTTCCTTGGTCTGATCTTAATCTTCCTTTTAAACTGGATCAGATTCAGATGATGAGGATGACAACGATGACGAAGAGGACGAAACTCCCCAAAAGAAGACAAAGAAGAAGACCTCAAAGGACAGCACAACAACAGACACCAAAGACAAGAAGTCTAAATCCAAAGGTCAGTGTGCGTGACCTGTCAGTCCACATGTCACAGTCAGTCTACACTCAGCATACAGGTAGTGAGGCTTTCACCAACATTCTAATGGGTGGAGCTACATAGACCTGTCAATCAAGGTCTTGCCTTAACCAATCAAAAGATAACATAACAAAACATAATGATGAGAACAGGCCATTCAGCCCAACCACGCTTGCCATTTTCCTACCACTAAAGTGTACTTGATGCTCAGGTTACCTACAAACTAGATGGCATCTAACACCGTGTCAAGCCTGGTCTTGAAAACCCCCAGAGTTTCTGCCTCTAGTACATGACCTGGCAGGCTCTTCCACACAGCGACTATACTCTCTGTGTAAAAAACATACTTCCTGATGTCTGTGCAGAATTGACCTTTTGCTAATTTCCATTTATACCTCCTCATTTGAGTGACAGAGCTCAAACTGAAGAATCTCTTTCGGCTCACTTTGTTATTTATTTCCACAGCAAAACCAGATTATAGGTGACCGATGCATTACATTACATTACAGGCATTTAGCAGACGCTCTTATCCAGAGCGACTTACACAACTTTTTACATAGCACTTTACATTGTATCCATTTATACAGCTGGATATATACTGAAGCAATGCAGGCTAAGTACTGCTCAAGGGTACAACGGCGTGTCCTACGGGAATCGAACCTGCGACCTTTCGGTTACAAGCGCAGTTCCTTACCCACTGTGCCACACTCCGATGCCATACGACGACTCAATCCATTTTTGGTGAAATGACACCTCATTCACATCACTAGTATACCTGTATGCTACACTGCATATTTTGTATGACTCCAGTACAGGTGGGGAGTCAGTAAACACATAACTTTGGAAAAGTACAGCAACACAGTCATGATGGCTAAATATAACAGAAACTCTGGGATGGACAGAGTTACAGTCTTCAACCTGAAGTTATTTCACATTTTTACAGGTTAGGCAAATGCTCTTATGGAAGGGGAAAAAATCAAGCTAGGGAAAGGAGCCTAATTTTGCGTGCTAGCAGTTTCCTTTTATTCACGATTAGTGTGGAGGTTAAATCTGTTTTTCTCTTGGTGTGCTAAGAGGCTTACAGAGAAGATTTGATTGTGCAGCGAGAAGAGGAAACCTTTTTAAAGAACCTAGTGCACACGGGTCGGACGTTTTTTACATCTTTCATTTTCTGATGGAAATTTATTGAAATGTACATAATTTCATATTGCTAATATTAACGGGTAAAAATATTTAATAAATAAGAATTTTAAAAAACGATCTGTTTTTTAGCGCCATGTTGCCCGTTTAAAGCTGCATTCACGATCAGAAGAGGGCTTGAACTGACTAAAATGTTGTGTAAGTCGCTCTGGATAAGAGTGTCTGCTAAATGCCTGTAATGTAATGTAACCAAAACAACATGGTAAAAATGATGATGTTGCTCTGAGGTGCTTTTGTAAAAATAAAAAAAATAAACTCTTTCGTTCTCTGCTGTGTCTCGTTCAGAGGACAAAAGTGAATCATCAGATGGAAAAGGAAAATCATCTAAACCCAAAAAGAAGGAGCCGGCCTCTCTGTTCATCATAAACGGGGAAAAGCCAGAGAAAAGCAAGAAGAAAGGTGACCATTTCATTTTTTAATTATTTATTTTTAGGAGACAAAATATTTCTGAGTGAGAAAGCGTCACAGGTGCCATTAACACGGTGTGCTGCATTTATACTGAACATTTCACTGCCTCCAGTTTGAAATGCATTTACTAGCAGGATAAGCCCCTTAAGAAGCCACATCTCATCCTCCAGGGGTCATATTTCTCCTGCATATCCATCATTACCAGAAAATATTCATCAACAGATTTTTAAACATTACTTTAGATACACATAGTGAATGCTAACTAAAGAAAACTATTAATCCTTCATGAAAAAGCCCCAAGTATGCTGAAATGAATATGTTTACAAATTTCTAAAAAATGAGAGCAGCGTTTTCTCGGCCGTAGCTGGTGCAGTGGCCCTGCGGGAGTTTAGTAGATGAGTTTAGCAGAAATGTAAGGGGTAACAGAGACACCTTTATTCGAATTTAAACCCTGCATTCGACTCGTTAAACAGCGTCCAAATCTGAGAGCGAGGAGAGCGAACCGGAGACCAAGTCCAGCAAGACGAAGAAGAAGAGCAATGCTGACCCGGCCTCCATGTTCCAGGCCGGAGCAGAGAAGGACAAGGAGAAGGACAAAGAGAAAGACAAAGAGAAGGACAAAGAAAAAGAAAAAGAAAAAGACAAAGATAAAGACAAGAAAATGAAAAAGAAAGGTATGTTGTGCCACCCTAGTTATTGAGCTTTCTAGAAAAAGCTGTGTTCAGAAATTCTGGCCATGGATTCAATAAACATTTAACCTTTACCTTGATTTACAAATAAATGTAAGTTAGCTTTATTCACAGAGATGGTTTGGAGAGTAAATGTAGGTGATTTCTGTGCACGCCCGGGCTTGTAGCAACCTTTTACTGCTGATGGCTGAACTCCCCGTATGTGTGTGGAGATAATGGACAGTCTCAATGGACAGTTTTGTCATATTTTGCAAGCCAAAGGTGTTTAGGACAACGGAGAAAGGGAGCCAATATTCTTTCACCCCTTCCTCCTCTTCTCTCAGGATCTTCAAAGGCCGAAGAGAGTGATGAAGATGATGACTCAGAAGTGAAGAAGAAAAAGGGGAAAGGGAAGAAGGGAAAGAAGGTGGGTCTATATCCACCTCCAACAGAAACCCTCCGCCCTCAATCGCCTGGGATTACGAACTACAAAATCGTCAGTGCAGAGATATGCAGTGATATCAGTCACTATCTATATCGATCCACCTTGCAAAATAACTTGCCATGTTATGGCATTAAATTAAATTAATCACTTGCTTAAATTAGTTGGCAAGTTAATGACACTGCACAGTGTTGGTTGGCTGGAGTTTAATATCAATTTATGCAGCAGAAATGATTTATGATTTATGACTGACCTTCAGCAATGTGAGTCATCACGAACACATATTAATTGATAAACACACTGGCTAGTTTTTCTGACGTTGATGTTTTTTTTTATTTAAACCAATAACCAGCCTCTGCATCAGGACTGACTTATGCGAAAGGATGAACAGCACCTCTAGGGGGAGCTGTGGCTCCTCTCTCTGCTGATGTGGCGGTACTGACCTGCGTGGTTTGTGTTTAGGAGGAGAGGGCCCCCTCGCCCGTGATCGAGTTCAACAGCCTGGAGGAGTTTGTGCTGCAGCCGGCCCAGCAGGGCGTCACGGTCAAGTGCAAAGTTACCCGGGACAAGCGAGGGATGGACCGCGGCCTCTACCCCACCTACTTCCTGCACCTGGACAACGAGAAGAAGGTAACGGAAGAGCCGGCTGACCCAGGGCTACGGCTGGGGGGAGAGGAGGGCAAATTCCAGCCAGGATCCAGCCTGGGTTTGAAGCTGGTTTCAGTCTGGTTTTAAACTGCATCTGGCCCGGTTTGAAGCTGGTTTCAGTCTGGTTTTAAACTGGATCTGGCCTTGTTTTAAGCTGGTTTCAGCCTGGTTTTAAACTGGATCTAGCCTAGTTTTAAGCTGGTTTCAGCCTGGTTTAAAGCTGGTTTGGAGATGGTCAAGCTGCCAACAAGATGGTTGAACAGAGACTCCAGTGGCCCCAAAAAATATTAGAACATAGGATTTTCTGGGGTGGTGGAACCCAGTGTGAGATCTTTTCATGGGGCCCAAAATCCCTGGTGGTACCTCTGGGTTAAGATTGCAACCGTGCTGGTAAGACCATGGCCAGTTGGGGGGTCCACCTTGGTACAGACAACAGATCATCCCCAAATTCCAGATGGTATCCAACTGGAGCAGGAGCTGGATCCAGCTAGACTCCATCGTAGGCTGGTAGTTGGAATTTCCATCAGGGCATACTGTAAAATTTTAGTATACTTCAAAAATGCATTGTCTTTGAATTTCAAAGTTAATAATACTGTAAAGTAATTACCACATTTTAAAGACCGTGTGCAATCAAAAGTATCATTTTTATTGGCTATGTTTAAAGAAAGAACCTAAGACAATGAATGCTATGTTGAGTTTTTATGAAGTTTTTTTTTAATACTGGAAGAAAAAAATCCTATGCTGCCCTCTGCTGGTGAGTTTGGTATTGGTCTTTTAGACATCATCAACAAAGTGAATTAAATCAGAGTCTGTCATTTTCAATGTAGTTCTCCATGTTTTTGCTAGCTTGCTGACCTTAACTATTAACTATTGTGACTCCATTTGGCAGCAAACTTGTGAATGTTAATTTTCCTACAGAAGAAGCACCAGCTTTCCTGTTCGTAAACATGTAACATTAAAAACAAATTGTATTATTTCACCTTTTTACATAGAAAAAGTAAACACATCTTTATGATTTAACACTTTTAAAGTGTACAAAAGTGATTACACAAGGTTTTTAAAAAACATTTTTCTGAAAGTAGGGCCATTTTTTGAGTGGATTGTGTCTTTCAACATGCTGTAAGAAATACGGTACCTATAGTTACCCATCGGAAAATTAGGAATAATTTTGGAATGGAGCTTGATAGAGGGATTAGCAGAGGGTCAGAAGGTCGTGTCAGTCCCGCCCATGACATCTTTATCCTTTACTTCCAGGTCTTTCTTCTGGCTGGCAGGAAGCGAAAGAAGAGCACTACCTCTAACTACCTGATTTCCATAGATCCCACAGACATGTCTAGAGGTGGAGAGAATTTCATTGGAAAATTAAGGTAAAGTCACTTGAACAATTTTGATTGACAGAATTTGTGTAGTTTAATATCAATGTTATGGAAATTTAAATCCAGATTAAAATCTTCCTGAAGGTAATATTATGTGAATGTTTAAAAGATTAATATTAACATCACATTACATCAACATTATTGCCACAATAAGCTGCCTTATTGAGAATTTATAGCACTTAGCAATTTATAGCACAAAGTATATATCTGTATGCAATATGCTATTTTGGTGAAGGGATTTGGATGTAACATAGGGCAGGAAGTAAGCAACTGAAGTTTAGCCTTACGTCACAGCTCTACGACACTAACGGAGTTTATTCCCCCTTTGTTTAAATCTCTCCTCCTCATTTAAATCTCTTTCATGCAGTGCATTTAAGGCGGATTCAGCACGAGATGCATTATTTGTTCTCAGACAGTATTCCAAACGTGGTTTAAGCCTTTTTGCGATGCAGACTGGGGCCTTGGCCCCCAGCGTGCTGAGCGTACGTGGGGTTTTTTCCGTTCCGCAGGTCGAATCTGATGGGCACCAGGTTCACCGTGTTCGACAACGCGCTGAACCCAGACCGGGCTCTGCCCGACATGTCCAACGCCCGCCAGGAGCTCGCCGCCATCATTTACGTGAGTGATCAGCCGCAGGACTCCGTCTGAGTGTATCACAGTGGGTAAGGAACTGGGCTTGTAACCGAAAGGTCGCAGGTTCGATTCCCGGGTAAGACACTTCCGTTGTAACCTTGAGCAAGGTACTTAACCGAAATTGCTTCAGTATATATCCAGCTGTATAAATGGATACAATGTAAAATGCTATGTAAAAGTTGTGTAAGTCGCTCTGGATAAGAGCGTCTGCTAAATGCCTGTAATGTAATGTAATGTCTGATTGGCCGGATGGAGGCGCCGCCCGGCAAGGCGTCTGAACCGATACAGCGCCTGTCAGGTTGCTGTAGTAACGCAGGCATTCCACCACCACCAAAAAAAAAAAAGCGCTATATATAATTGGCGAATGAACTGCATTTGTATAGCGCTTTTATCCAAAGCGCCTTACAATTGATGCCTCTCGTTCCCCAGAGCAATTAGGGGTTAGGTGTCTTGCTCGGGGACACTTCGACACGCCCAGGGCGGGGGGATCGAACCGGCAACCCTCCGACTGCCAGACCGACCGCTCTTATACCTCCTGAGCTGTGTCGCCCCGTCATAACTGCCCCGATTGGCCGCTCTCTTCCAGGAGACCAACGTCCTGGGGATGAAGGGCCCGAGGCGGATGACGGTGCTGATCCCGGGGATGAGCGAGGACAGCGAGCGCGTGCCGATCCGACCGCGCAACGTAAGCGGAGCTGCGCTCAGTGTCCGCGCTCTCGGTTTCACCGACGTGCTCCAGCGACGGAGCGCGATATGCGCGCGATCAGCGCCGCATCACGAACACGGCCGTTTTTATAAAATATTACAAGGGCTAGAAACAATTACTTGAAGACACAGTATTATTTGTTTTGTAACACTATTTGTAAGTTACGGTTTGTGTGTGGAGTGATAATTTATTATTATTGTTGTTATTATCTGTAAATGACTGTAAGCTTAGGGTTGTAACTAGGTAGCTGTTTTGTAGGTGACTTAGTTAATTCACCTGTCTTAACTACCGCTTGTATTTTTTCCATAGACTGCGTTGTTGCTGTTCTCGTTTGTGTTAGTTAGTTTAACCTTCAGGGCCCAAGTTGAACTATGCGGTTGTTCCCTGCACTTGGACCGGTACTTCTCTCTAGGGGTTTCGTCATACTTGTTCCTGGTTGTGGTTATATTGTGGTTGTTCGTCGCTCTGGATAAGAGCGTCTGCCAAATGCCTGTAATGTAATGTAATGTAATTATTATTGCATTTAAATTAATGCTATGTTCTAACTAACAACCACCACATATTTTAATTAATGACTGAGGTATTACTATGAGTAGTGTAATAGTAAGTGTATTACCGTGATGGGAAGTGAACGGGGGGGGGACATGTCTCTCTGCCGTCAGGACACCGACGGCCTGCTGACCCGCTACCAGAACCGCAAGACGGAGAACCTGATCGAGCTGCACAACAAGACGCCCGTCTGGAATGAGGAGACCGCCTCCCACGTGCTCAACTTCGCCGGGCGCGTCACCCAGGCCTCCATCAAGAACTTCCAGATCGTCCACAGCAAAGACGGTAAGCGCCGCGGCACCGCCCAGACTGGTTCCAGCCAACCCCGGTTGCAGGGCCTCGCCTTAAACCGGCTTTTAATGCCAGACAAGCGCAGCGAATCCAGGTCAATCCCTGATACGACTCACATGCATAGTTTCGACTAAATCGGTTTTGTCATCCAAAATATGAAGAATTGTAATTTGAGCTTCGTATAATATAGAAGTAGTAAAATAATGGCATAAAAGAGATGAATCACACAACCTGAATGCTGTTACTTGTGTTTATTGCGGCTGCAACCTATATCAAATACAATTTGACCAATGGAACCTTTTTAAAATTCTGTTGTTGCTCAGCATGACTGGCACTGCAGTGCAGTTCCCATCATGGAATTCACCAACATCTAACACACATCGAAGTCACAGACTGTGACTTTGTAGTGAAATGCGGATTTGAGGAGCTGTAGATTATATCGTACTTTAACAGTGGAAGGCTAGGTATTAACCCTTTTTGTCCGTGTTTCCACCCCCCCCTTATTTCCCGTTCCCAGAGGACTACATCGTGATGCAGTTCGGGCGCGTGGCGGACGACGCCTTCACGCTGGACTACAGCTACCCGCTGTGTGCGGTGCAAGCCTTTGCCATCGCCCTGTCCAGCTTCGACGGAAAATTAGCCTGCGAGTGAAGGAGTGGCGACCGACCCGCGGACGTGGGGCGTCTCTGAGATACACGCCTGGCACACAGGCAGGGATGCATAAACCCCCATGGCGAACCCTCCTCCTTCAGCCAGCCGCAGGAAGTGAGGCGAAACCACCTCCACTGCCAGGACTGGCCTGTTATCTACGCTAAAAGAGACTGCCATCCAGACCTGCCCTCAACAATGTGCGGTTTCAGTGTCACCAGGGTTTCAAATAAATCTTTCCTGGCTACTTTAATTAGCATCAGTTTTACTTTCTCCGGCCGTTTCCCGGAAGAGAGGCTCAATGTGGGATGTGAAGGATAATCCGAAGGGAATTCTGGGATTTGGAGTCAAAAAAAAAGGCTTATGCCTGTGGAAGATCTGCAGGGGGAAACGCAGATGGTTTGGTCCACTGCAAAAGCAGCAAAAACTGTTTCTGCTGGGCGCCCTCTGCTGTTCATGCGTGGAGTTGCATTTCTGCTTTCCTCATATAGCAATATTCACGCATATGTTCAGGATTAAAACCTCATGGTTTTTGTACTGATGTTTAAATGAAAACAACTCAGGATAATATATATGTATAACCTATTTATTATAATGATTTAATTATACACCAAATTTGTATATCTGGAGACAATCTGGAGAAATTATATCATATCTAGATACTGACACACTGCCCGAATTCTCTGTCCCCAAATGCATTGGCAAGATCCTTTGCCTGGCAATTTGAATAAATTCAGGAAAATGAAGTTTCCATTGAGTAGCTTCAGATATGCATTAGTTAGACAGTGCTCTGTTTCTCAGAACAATAGTGCAACATTTAGATTTTCAAAATAATACACAAATACATATTGTTGTGCATCTCTATATAAATTTGTGGAGTTTGTATGTTTGTTTGGTGACAATGTTTTTGTTTGTGAAATACATGAAAATGTATCGTGGCTGCAGTTGAAATGGTCATCCTTGTGAATCTATCATTCATTGCTTTTTGTTATGGAGATCATTTGTTGTAAAAAATGTTTTAGTGAAAACAAATCAGCATTGCTTTTTTCTAGTGTAGTTATGGCCTAGAGTCTATGTTTTGTGAATGTTTTTTCAATGCTTATATGGGTACATCATGCCTTTCTTAATGTTCTTTATTTAGCCTTTCTTTAACGATCACACTGTTTTATGAAACATTTATGTACCCAATAACTCATTGTTTCTTTTGAATGTTTTGAAATATTCCTTGTAATAGTAAAACTGTGATCTTTCTTTCTAACTGAAAATTTACAGTGCCGGTGTCTATGATATTCTGGCTACTTTACACCATGAGATACAAGGGTTTGCGCTCAGAAAAAATCAAACTATCAAACCAAAATAAAGTCATCAGTAAAAAAATACTGTGGTAGTGATCTCTGTGCCCAGTCTCATTGTGAATCGGAGAAGCTCATCTCAGACACCTTCAGTGTGTAGCTTCTTCCTGGGCAACAAGAGGCGGCCATTTTGTACCGGAACACTCACCACATCAGCTGAGGTGCAAAGGGAGGGAATTATTAAGCCTAGGCGTGAAGTACTACACATTTTCACAACTGTAAGGCTGCATCTTCGAGTCTAGGTTTGGAGTTTTGGGGTTCATGAAGCCACAACCCTCAGGACTTTGCATACCTTCAGCCCCTAGACAGATATTACTAGAACATTTATCAGACATATTGTTACATCATGAACTCGACTCTGAAGGATAAAGAGGTCATTGTGAACATCAAGTGCAAGCTGATAAGTCAGCTAGAGACTTACTTTTGGCCTAGCTTAAACAAGATAGGCAAGGTGTCTTGGTCTAAATCTGTGCCAGAAACTATAAGAAAACATACTCTTTCTGATTTGTCCTGATTTATGGTCCTAAACCTTGTGCGTGCCCAAAAATTAATGTAAATTGTGTAATATTTAAAAAATTGTTTTACAAGCACTTTGAGAACACCAAACAGTTTGAATGGTTAAAATGAGTCACACATTAATGGGTGCACGTTGTGCAGTAAGGTGTTTTTCCTACAGACGGTGCTGTTGCCACAGAGCCATGGGCCTGTTCATGGCCGTGAAGAGGCCACATTTGCCAGGTTGTTTCCCTAGTTGGGCTCACCAAGAGTAGAATCATAATTACATCATCATCTAGTTTGACTTATGGGGCACAGGAGACAGACCAGTAATATTTTGGAATGCATGCAAATTCCTGCAGAATTCCTGAAGAGTATCATCCCAAATTAAAATGTGCTTCACATTAAAGAAGAACAGCTGCAATACTGGATATATTACACTGGATATACTACACTGACAAACAAACACATGTGCACATATGCATGCATGCACATTCACACGCACACTCACACGCGCACACACACACCCCTCCACCCCCCCTCTCTCCACACACACACACACACGCACACTCACATGCACACGCGCACACACACGTACACACACACACACCCCTCCACCCCCCTCTCTCCACACACACACACATGCACACACACACACACGCACACTCACATGCACATGCGCATACACACACACACACAGTGCTCTTCAGAGGTAAATGTGCCTGGTAGAGCAGGCAGACGTGTCTCACAACCACACACAGTGAGGCTGACGGTTCAGGAAGCGGAGAAAATAAAATCCAGGGGCCCCAGCTGGAGGTGTGCGAATCTTGGCGGCATCTTTTGGTCACACAGACCCACCGTGCCAATTGGCTTATTGGAAGCGTCGCTAGAAATAAAACCCCACTGCGGGGCAATCAACAAAAAACAAGCGTCATTGTGCCTAAATGCCCCTGGGCCTCGGATTGGCAGCAGGTGTTGTGGTCAGATAAGACCGAAATTTGGCCTTTTGGCAAAGTGCACCCGCCGTGGACTTCACACCAAAAAAAGGAGGACTCTTATTTTGAAAAAAATCTTCACGCTTGCAGCGAAATATGGCAGTGGCTCTGTAATGTCAATGGGATATTTTGCATCTATGGGTCCTGGGGCTCTTTTAAGGTCAATGGAATCATCGACTCCTGCCAGTTCCTACGCATTTTGGCCAAAAACGATTATTCCCTCAGCCAGGAAGCTCAAACTTGGCCATAAGTTTAACCTGATTTTAGAGAAAAGAGAATATTAATAACTCAGTTTATTAAAATAATAAGACAAAACTCCTTATCATTATTAATTATTGTTCATATTAATTTATATTAGAATGGCATCTGTGTGTGGTAACCACAATTGTAGTAGGCCTATAGATGTTAAATGTGTATACATTTCCTGCAATATGTGTAATATTTTATTTATGTACAGTTTATCAATAAACTACTTACTTCACAAATTTCAAATGCAAAAGAACGTTCGTGATCAGGTCAACTTGTTATATTTCAAACATACAGCAACATTTAACTATAATTGCCAACTTCGTGTATAGATTTTCCATTTTAAAAGTGCAAAACGACTCATTAAATATTAGACAATGGGTACCAAAATATGGATAAGGAGAGTATGGAATGTGTCGTGAGACATTTAAAATGAATGAATGAATACTTTGCAGTGTGACATTCAGGCTAGTCAAATTAAATACCTTATGAAAGCATATGGAACGCGGCAGTTTCATTAGAATGGGAAACGTAATTATTCTTGAAGCGCGTTCGTGTGCCAAGCGAGTTTGGGAATCACTGTTTTGAGAGATGTTTTACATACCTTCTTCGATTGTTGTTTGACTTCGGTATGGAACTAGCCGTAAACATGCGATGTTGCGCAATAGCTTTTTGTTCGACTAGTTTGACGTTACGTTTTTATTGCATTTATAGGTCTATAGTTACATTTGGGAGGTGTGGTTCTCCGAAGATTGACTACGTATCGTGGTACGAAAACTAGAGAGGGTGGGGTTTTCTGGAAAGTGTCTACCCCCAGTTATGTTGATTGACGTTCACCCATGGCTCCTCCTTAAACGTTTTCCCCCTTTTCCAGCGTCGTGCGTTGATTTCATACCAAACTCATACTTCGCATTCCACCTTAACTGTCAAACCGGGAGAAATATTTATTGAAGATAAAAAAGGCTCCTCAAAAATAGTGTATGAATTCGGTTAGATTTTAACTTGCTCCTGGAGTAGGAGAGTAAATTATCGACTAAAGGTGAGTTTGAAAATAAGTTTTCTTTGTCTAATCGAGGTTTTGGGTGAAGTTTTCATTCTGCGTGCTTGCTGAAGTGTTCAGATCTTTGTCATATTTTGAATTTTTCTCTCAAGTTGAAGGGAAGAAAAGAAATTAGGATTGATATTTCGAGTACGCCGTCCTCTCTGTGTGTATCTGATGCCGTAACCAAATTACTGGATAAGTATAATTTTGAATAATTCCGGGAATTTCGGAAGACGTTTCTTCAGTTCAAAATGCTGAGCATTTATCGCTTGTCCAGTAGACTCTTTTATTTACTTAGAATTAAATGTATAACTTCCAAAAACCTTTTGAGTGGTTACCTATCGATTTGTATTCCACTCGGGTTTGCCAGGAAAACAAACGGAAGGAAAGCACCTACAGCTGGATTAATTTTCATTTTTGAACGCGGATTTTTAATTCCCGTTTTTTTTTAGGTAAGTGGATCCTTTGGTTGTAGAGAGTAGGCTAAGTTAAATTTGTCAGATAATGACCGTGTTTTCTTCGTCAGGATGAACACCAGGAAAGTTTATATCTACGTTATAGCACTTAACCGCAAATGCCATAGTCTGTTATTGCTAAAGAGGTTGTATCTTTGCAGAACCGTAACTTACTTTTGTGTTCAACATCAGCATCAGATATTTCATGCGACCAGCACGTGCATGTATTTTATCAGACCGCAGTTAACGTGCTGTGGTTACCCGCGCGTTGTTGAAAGTTCTGTGTTAGTTACAGAAAAAGTTTTTGTTCGTTTTGTTTTGGCGTAAAAGAATCTGTTGCTTTCCACGAATATGACGTCATAGTGTTTTAATATCATTTTAATGACTGTCAGCCCGTGGACAATTTAACGAAAGGGGAAAATGTATCGATATTCAGTTTCAGACATAGATTTTAAAAATGTATATTACCTTTTAACGACACGAGCGCTTGCGCATTAAAATGTAGGCCTACTGTGTGTCTGAATCAGTTACAATAACTGTAAATATTGTTTCATCATATTATGCCACAAAACGATTTTAAGCCTAATTTAAATGGGTCGCCGACGAACTTGAAACAGGTGGTGCGAACTCCTATCGCGACGATATATTGCGACTTTACCAAAATCCTCCGAGCACCCCTGTCAAGTCACGCGCGGAATCGGCCAGGCACAAGTACAGTTTCGGATTTCCCAAGCGCGCTCGAGAGGGATTAACCCTTTCGCGAGAAAGTTGTACTCCACCTCAGGGGTGTCGAAGGAGGACGGTTTTTCTGTTTCTGTAGGCCCATTTCATGCCAACTTCTGCTCTCAATTATTTAATTAGCACAATCGTGTGTAAAGAGTGTATTCGTCTAATTAGGTAATTTGGTCAGTGTGACTGGTGACAACGAAAGCCTGCTTACGCACCGGGGCCGCAGTAGGGCGTAATTGAATCGGCCTTCCCAGTTACTCAGTACACTTTTTCAGTTATAATATGAACTGCTAACTGGATTCTTTTGACCAGTAAGAATGGTTTTGCTAGAATTCTTCACAGTGTCTTGTGAAACTGATGTCACATTGATATGCTGTATTTTATTGCGCGAGGGTTTTCAGACTCCTGAGTGATCTCTGGCGTTTCGTTCCAATCGCAGTTGTAACCCCTAATTTTTAACGAGCTGTTAATTGCTCCTAATGTGACGCTTTTAATGTCAGGACGGATTATTTTACCCCATTAAGACACTCTATGTCAGAAATGGATCCGATGAAAACTCCAGTTCCCTTATTTGCATCTGGAGTCTTTTGATCCAGAGAGAGGTCAGTTAATATCTTTTCTTCATTTTCTGTAATTTGCTATGTGGGAAATCATTTTCTTCGAAAGGGGATAGATTTCAGTTGCTCCTATTATCGTTCTACACAGGTGAAATAAATTCTAAATTAATAGAAGTATGTACACCTGGTAATTGAAACACCACATTAAAACGCTTCAGTGTGTTAAGACTAGTTTAATGGGAAAACATTAAATTAATTGATACACTTGCTTTCAGTTTTAAATCTGAGAGATTGACTATAACAAAAACATCATACATCATACACAGGTCCCCAGGATTCAGCTTGTATAGCATTGTTCTGTTATAAACACTATATTATTATTATTATTATTATTATTATTATTAAGAACAACAATAATAATTATAATATGAATCAGTTCATTACAATAAATAAACAATGTCTAAATAATGTTATCTTTTTGAGAGAGTGAGATTTATACTATCCTTAATCTTTATGTGTGTGGTGTGTGTACAGTAAAATTCATAGTTAATTTAACTCTGTTTATGAATACAACTGGGATCACATATACTTCATACGGAGTAAAAGGACTATATCAGAGTTAATTTATCATTTTCAGTTTCATATTACAGATAAGCCAAAGAATATTTTCAGTGGGTGGATATTTTAAAGTAATGTAAGAATCACTCCTTCGCACTGAAGAACACTCCTGTCGTTTTGGGTTGACAGGCAAGAACCAACTGGCTTTTCCAGTTTCACAAAGTTCTGGAGCAACACGTAAATTGTTTGTTCTTCTTGTGAAATATGTTATAATCATGTGAAAGAACTAGAAATACCAAGAGGGAAGGACATTTATCACACGAGCTGGTGATGTGGTCTTTCAGAGTCATCTCCGCACAGTCAGTCTTCATTGTGATTTTAAGGCAGTAATGCGAAATGACTCTTCTTTGCTTCTTTTCTCTCCAAAATTTGCATTTATCATGTGACTTTTCCCTCCAAAATTTGTCATGTGACTTCCTGGAAGAAAAAAAGAAAAGATTTAGCTTAGGGAATATGTTCCTTATGTTTACGGGAAAAATAATATTTTCGTCCCATAAATTACTCATAGGGAGGATTTAGAAAAACAAGTACCGATCACCCTTACGCAGTTCGACAGTTTACAACTGGAAAAAGAAACCTTCCATAGTCTTCTAAGCTTTAAATAATCAGTTTTAATATCGTTATCCAGAGTGATGTTGTGGTTGGAGTTTGGCTACTCGCTAGTTGTGGTACAGATTATAGAATTCCCACAATCCTTGAAAATATTTTAACCCTGGAAAGAGAAGATGGTGAAAGGGCCAAAATATTCCACAGTCCTTGAACACATTCTGCAGAAATTGTCACGTTCCCCTCCGAAACAGCACAAAATAAGGCATTTACAGCGAGTGAAATATATCAGTATGGAAACCAGGGCAGTGTGCTGCAAGTGGGGGCAAAATTAAAAGATTTATCCTGAGTGACTCAGCTATGATGTCAAGAGTCCAGTGGTCCTGTACGGATCCAGGTAATTGAGTCAGGTCATTGAAAATGAGAATTTAGGAAACGAAACCCAAGATGAGGTTGAATCACTGGTGATTATTTATTTATTTACTTAAGAAGGGACAGTGCATATTAATCAACAACAAATCATAAATTTGTTGATTCATAAATTAGTATCTCCTCTCTGTGTTTTATGCATATATGTGTGTGTATATATATATATATACAGCACAATCATTTGGGGAAAAAAATAATACTTCCATCTGGGGATACAGGATAATATCGGGGTTCTGTTGGTATGAGTCTACATTAACCCAGAACAAGCCTATAGTATCAGTCCAATGCTAATGCTATGGCCAGTATGATACATCACTGATGCTGTAGGTTTACTGAAAATTAAGTAGTTGATCATCGTAATCTGAACCTCTTTTATTTGTTATTTTTCATTTTTTGCTTTTGCCAGCCGAAATCACTGACTCCCAACTCATGCTCTATGCATAATAACACATAAACATGTTGAAGTATTTTGTAATGCAAAGAAGGTTTGCTGCATGTTTGCTTAATAAGTTGACCTGTCTGCCCCTCTACTTCTTACGTGAGTAAAATCAAACTTTCTTAGGTGCAATATAAGGGAAATATAAATCACACAAATACAAATACAACACACACAAAGGTACAAAATCACAAAATGAAATGTGGTTTTGAAAAACGAGAGAAAGGGAAAGGAAGAGAGAGAAAAAGAAAAACGGCGGTATTTCTCCGTGAATCGGGGCCTCGTCAGGATCCCAGTGTCAGATGGCATTTGAGAGGTTCTGGACTGGAACAAGACCAGGTCAAAACCTAGTATATGGCTGGACCGGCCGACCAATGGTGTAACTCCATAACTTGGCCGACCAATGGTGTAACTTCATCACTCAGTCACTCAGTCACAGACATTCACATTTGTAGGGCTGGCCCCGCTGTTGCGGTCCAGCCAGAAAGGTTAACGTTCTGCTGCATTCCCGATTCCTCTTTTTAACGATAACGTAAAAAAAAAGGCCTTCCTCCACGCAATTTACATTCCCGCTTTCTGGAGAGCTGACTCTGTTAAAAACACTCGCTGTTTGTTGGTAATGTTTTTTTTTTTTTCATGTGGAGTGTGAGAGGTGGCTATTTGCCTGCTCGAGGCTAATTTGATCACTTGGACAGGGTGTTCTTACAGATGCATTTTGGACTATACTGGCCTGCTGTCAGGCTCCAGACTGCTGATTTAAACCATGACATAATCGAACCATCCTGTTTTTCCGATGTGCCTATGCTAATATCTTTCTAATCAAGTTGGGGCTTTACGCTATGCAGTGACGAAGGAATATAGGCCTTTCCCGTTTCTTTTATGTCAGTGTTGCCAGCGTAGTCTTATCGTCAGAACTGAAGACGATCCGATCAACGTCAGAATTGTAAGATGCTATTCTTTGACCAAAGTCAAAGTACAATACACAGGAAGGGAATGTGTTGTTCTTAGCCACTGAGGGATGGAGGTTTGCAATTATGTATGTATGTATGTGCATATGTATGTATGTATGTATGTATGTCGACAGGCCCAGGCAGGAACAAGAGGAAGTGATTGGAGGAGCTGGGAGTGTCAGGCAGGAACAGGAGGAAGTGATTGGTAGAGCTGGGAGTGTCAGGCAGGAACAGGAGGAAGTGATTGGTGGAGCTGGGAGTGTCAGGCAGGAACAGGAGGGCGTGATTGGAGGAGCTGGGAGCGTCCAGCAGGAACGGGAGGAAGTGATTAGTGGAGCTGGGAGTGCATCAGATAGACCAAGGCGCTCATATGGGCTGGCTGCATGGGCCCCCTCTCCACCCCCCCCCCCCCCCCACTATCTGCTGTCACCCTCGTGACAGACTTAACACAGTGCCAGTGTCAGAGGTGCAAGTAGACAGGACAGCTGTCCCCTCTCCTCTCCTGTCAGTTAAAAACATGCTACTCCTCAGTGCTGCTGCACAGTGCTGCTCTACAGGGCTACTGCTCCATTGTGCTGCTGTTCCACAGTGCTGCTCCATGGTGCTGCTCTACTGTGCTGCTGTTCCACAGTGCTGCTCCATAGTGCTGCTCTACTGTGCTGCTGTTCCCCTGTTCTGCTCCATAGTGCTCCTCTAGAGTGCTGCTGTTCTCCAGTGCTGCTCCATAATGCTCCGCTAGAGTGCTGCTGTTCCACAGTGCTGCTCTACAACACTGCTCCTCAGTGCTGCACCATAGTGCTGCTCTACTGTGCTGCTGTTCCCCAGTGCTGCTCCTCAGTGCTGCACCATAGTGCTGCTCTACTGTGCTGCTGTTCCACAGTGCTGCTCCTCAGAGCTGGTCCTCAGTGCTGCTCTACTGTGCTGCTGTTCCACAGTGCTGCTCTCCAGTGCTGTTCCACAGTGCTGCTCCTCAGTGCTGCTCTCCAGTGCTGTTCCACAGTGCTGCTGCTCCTCAGTGCTGCTCTCCAGTGCCGTTCCACAGTGCTGCTCCACAGTGCTGCTGCTCCTCAGTGCTGCTCCTCCTCATCCTCGTCATGCTCCTCCTGCTCTACTCAGAGGGCTCCTCTGGGCCCTGTATGCGCGCGCGGAGCTGGTGTGGTTGTGACGTGAGGACACGGCGCATTTCTGTTTTATGGTGAAGGGGCGTACCGCCCCCGCCGGCACGGCTGCCGCTGAAACCCGCTTATCTGGTTTGGGTCGTCCTTATCTGTAATCTGAGCAGCGGCAGCAGCTGTTTCTGTGCTTCAAGTGCCCCTTTCACCTCGTGCGTGCGTGTGTGTGTGTGAGACAGAGAGAGAGTGTGTGTGTGTGTGTGTGTGTGTGTGTGTGTGACAGAGAGAGTGTGTGTGTGTGTGTGTGCGTGTGTGAGACAGTGAGAGAGCTTATGTGTGTGTGTGTGCGTGTGTGAGACAGAGAGAGTGTGTGTGTGTGTGAGACAGTGAGAGAGCGTGTGTGTGTGCGTGTGTGAGAGAGAGAGAGAGAGCGTGTGTGTGTGTGAGAGAGTGCGTGTGTGTATGAGAGTGTGTGTGAGTGAGAGAGAGAGCGTGTGTGAGTGAGAGAGAGAGAGAGAGCGTGTGTGTGTGAGTGAGAGAGAGTGCATGTGTGTGTACGAGAGTGTGTGTGTGTGTGAGTGAGAGAGAGAGAGATTATGTGTGTGTGAGTGAGAGAGAGTGTCTGTGTTTTTGTGTATTTGTGTGTGTGAGAGAGACTGTGTGTGTGAGTGAGAGAGTGCATGTGTGTGCATGCGTGTGTATATGTGTGCATGTGTGTGCGTGCTTGCATGTGCGTATGTGTGTATTTGTTTGTGACTGTGCAAAAGCCAGAGACCATCCTTTCTTTCATTTAATTTTTTTGTGAAAACAGCCATTAAGTTATAAAGTTATTTATTTTTCAACATTCAGTGTTTAGTGTGTCCACCCTTTACCTTTATTACAGCTTCCATTCTTCTATTTCCTTTTCTTAGTAGTGGCTTTTTGACAGCTACAAATCCTTTCTGACCCATAGCACTGAGTTGTCTTCTCACTGTGGAAATACTGACAGACACACCTGTGGATTTCTTTAGATTTGAAGCAAGAGCGGTGCTTGATTTTTTTTTCCCTATCTTAAAGGTAAAATCTTTAAGTACTGCCTCTGTGATAGTTTTGGTATTTTACCAGTTGCATGGTTGTTAGGGGTGCCATTTTCTCTGTAACACTAATCTTTTGAACTCCAGTTTTGGAAACTCCTGTTTTTTTTAACTTATTTTCCTTTTACTTTCACCTTCTTTATATAGTTGAATGATCTTATATCTCATCTCATCAGAAATGTTTCCTTTTGTCATTTTACATGCACAGGACAAAGAAATCCACAAGGCAGCTAAGGTGTGTTTGAGTGGTTTTTTGTTTGAGCGTTAGAGTCACTTTTGACGGCAAAGGATTTTAACATAACGTCATTGACACTTTTGGTAAGAACATTTGTTGGGAGGACACAGCTGTAACCTGTTAGTTGACTGGAAGGATGGAAGACTTAAAGTGGTAGTAGGGTGCACACAAGAATGAGTGGAATGATTACTGATAGATAGGCTATATGTAGTGTTGGAGGCTTTTCTGTAATTTTCAGTTAAATATTTGTTCCCTGCGTCATTGTCTGACACTGAAAAAAAAAAATTGCACCGAATGGTTGATTTGACTGGAAATTTAATAAACAAAAGAGGAGTCCCTGACTTCTGCACCTAAATGTATGTGTGTGCATTTATGCATGCATGGGTGTGTGCATTAGCGCATGGGTGTGTGTGTGTGTGTGTGTGTGTGTGTGTGTTCCGAAGACATTGCATTCCATTGGCTATTGCGACCACTGGTATGTGTGTGCATGTGTGTGTGTATATGCGTGTGTTTGTGTATGTGCGTGTATGCGTGTGTGTGTGTGTATGTGTCTTTGTGTGTGTATGCATGTGTGTGTGTGTGTCTGTCTCAAGAAATCTTGATCGTAATCTGTTTTTCTTGAGATGGTGAAACACAACTCTAATCGTGGTATATCTGGCCAAATTGAAGATGAAAGGAACAGGTCCCTTATTGTTTTCTCATTTCTCATTCATCGTAGGCAGGCAGAGGTGAGGTTTAGGATGGTTAAAATGCACACAGGCATTATCAATCTGTTATGAACGTGTCCATTTGTTTGCGTTTCACCTTGTCCTAACTCTACCTGTCATGGAGCAGCTGTTTTCTCCCCCATGTGGTTACACTGCCAGTCCAGGAGATGTTTAGTGCCCAGGCAACAATGCCTTGCTGTCTGACTCTATTCATGCCACTGAATGAAACGCTGTGTTTGAGCCATGTGTCAGCTTCCCACAAGTGTCAAAATGACCGGCAGCGATCCATTTCTACGGCTCTCTGGAGGACGTTGAGCTTAGAATGCATTTGGCCATCCATTGCACCACTATAAGACCAGTTTAAACCAATGGTATGTTATAGCTGAGTGCATTCACTGTAATTCTTCTCTTTGCTTGACTGTAATGGTCATACTGGCGGTTCTTACATATGAGTAATGTGATTAGTAGTGTGTTCATGTCCGTGTGATTAGAGGGCTTTCTCCATGTTTGCTGGCAGCGGTGCAGACTGACTGCACACGTGATCTCATGCTGTGATTGGGTAAAGCATTGCCCAGGGAAGCAGCGATGACAGAAGCAAGCGCAGATATTGAGCTGTTAGAAACGTAGGTCCCCTCCTGCTGTGGCCAGTGTGCTTTAATGCAAACTTCTGCAGTAATAAGGACACCAATAATGTCCAGTGGCTGTGGTGTGCAGAGGGAGAGAGAGATTGTGAGTGAGTGAGTGAGAGAGAGAGAGAGAGAGATTGTGTGAGTGAGAGAGAGAGTGTGTGTTAGTGAGAGAGAGAGAGAGATTGTGTGAGTGAGAGAGAGAGGAGAGAGAGAGAGAGAGAGCGAGCTTTGTGACATTTGAACAGTCATTCAGTTTCCTGTTGAGCTGCTGGTGCAGACACCTGAAAGTCCTGTTGGTTCTGTTTCACCTGGTTTTTTATTTTTATTTTGATTTGCCTTGGAGCCCTTTCACCCTGCTGAGAAACACATCGTTTGATTTATCTTCAGATCCCTTTTTTGGTCCACAACGCCACCGGGAGCATTCATAACCATTGTGGAGCTTTAAGAAAGTGTTCGATACTCAAACACCCTATTCGGAAGCCAAGGACAGCTTAAGGCAAAAACATAATAATCACTGATCCCTGATCATTTAGAAATAACGAGTGAACGGTGAATGATTTAGACGGCACAGTTTTTGGACTGAGTAGCGCAGAGCTTCCAGCACCTCTGACCGGCCTGTGAAGGGGGTGATGCGTGCCTCTTGCTCTCTGAGGCAGTGGTGTCAGTAATACAGGACAGGGCCTAAAGTCTGCACAGGCCCCCGGGGTAGACGCCTAAATAGGGAAAGCCACCCCCCGCCCCTTTTCGCATTCCTGCCTCACACTGATTCATGTGGCCTTCCGTCCTTATTTGGGCAGAGACGTTATGAGCTGGGGGTGGGGGGAGGGGAGGGGGGGGGAGGAATTGGGGAAACACCAGGGAGCACTCCGAATTGGGAGGAAAAACAGATAGAGCTCACCACATTTCCTTAAACAAGGACACGTCTGGAATTTAATTCCTTCTTTGTGAGATAATTCACGGCTAAAAATATTTATTTTCCCACTTTTCCCCTTTTAAATTATTTTCAGACTGTATAAATACAACATTAAAGGGAACCCCTGTATGAACCAGTGTATGTGTGTTGAAAATGTAGTGGCTTGTGTTTTGTGATAGGTGTGACAGTACATGGCAATTAAAATGAGTCGAGTTACATACAGTAGAAGGCAAGTTATGCAAAAATAGTGAGTTGTTTTACTGCGATATGCTTAAAAGAGACTAAAGCAAAAAAGTGTACACCTTGTGGACACGAGCTCTGGCTATAATGAAGGAGTTAGAGCCATGTGTGAGGAGAGGATGACGATCAGGAATTTAGGAATGAGTGTTGGAGTATTCAGCGATCACATGGAGAAGCTGTACTAGCCTGGAGAAACTATACTAGCCCGGAGAAGCTGTACTAGCCCGGAGAAGCTGTACTAGCCTGGAGAAGCTATATTAGCCTTGAAAAGCTGTACTAGCCCGGTGAAGCTGTACTAGCCTGGAGAAGCTGTATTAGCCTTGAAAAGCTGTACTAGCCCGGTGAAACTGTACCAGCCTGGAGAAGCTGTATTAGCCTTGAAAAGCTGTACTAGCCTGGTGAAGCTGTACTAGCTGTACTGGCCTGGAGAAGCTGTACTAGCTGTACTGGCCTGGAGAAGCTGTACTAGCTGTACTGCTGTAGCTGTACTGGCCTGGTGAAGCTGTACTAGCTGTACTGCTGTAGCTGTACTGGCCTGGAGAAGCTGTACTAGCTGTGCTGGAGGAGCTGTACTGACCTGCTGAAGCTGTACTAGCCTGGAGAGGGCAGGTGTTTCTCACTGGCTGAGAGCGCTCACTGAGCGCGTGCGGATTGCGTCATCGCGTTTCGTGTTTCGTAATAACGTGATGCGCAGTTTCAGGGAGTAGGCTTCTTCCCTCGAAATTAAACACATTCCAATGAAATGCGCACTTGCATTCTGCATTCATTACCAGACGCTGTTTCAATTAAAGGATCCCTATATGCAGTATTTTAGTTAGTTCACAGAATACGGGGGGGGGGGGGGGGGGGGGGGGGGGTTAATAAGAATCCAGACCAAGGAAAAGATTATTTTTGAGGCCTTAATTGCAGAAATGTAGCCTGTTTGAGAAGCAGCTTGATGACTACTCAAGTGCCCAGAGTGGTTTCAGCTGTGAAGTGGTCACATTCCAATGACATGCCTCACACACAAGAATTCATTACATTACATTTACATTTCAGCATCAACAAACTTTAACAGCTTGCTTTTTTTCATACAGCCCTTTCATAGAGTTTGATATTTCACTCATGCAATTCAGCTTAAGTGCCTCGCTTAAAGGTACAACAGCAGTGCCCCGTCTGGGAATTGAACCCAAAACCTCTCGGTTACAAGTCCAGTATTCTATCACTACTGTAGCCTTCACTCTAGATTTTAGCGGAGTACATAGATGTCAGATATTGATAGGCCCAAAAAATCTGTGATAAATGCAGGATGTGTTGCTTCTTTGATGAATAAAGTTCAACCTTGAGGGCATTTCAGTTCAATTGAATTTAAAACTGCAGGTATATAGTATTAAATGGAGAGTGCAGTCGCTCGTTACAGAAAAAAGAAATCCATGGAAAAATTTTTAAAAAGGCTCGGACAGCAACGCCATTGCATTTATTGAACCGTAAAGCACTAGTGCGTTTCAGATATATAGACCGTATGGTTTTGGCCACTTTGTTGCTGACGTGTCCTGTGGTTCCTCTCTTTCCCAGCATCCCCCAGTCCAGCGGGAGGGCGTGGCCTCTGCGCGGGGCCCGGGCAGATCGAGCACCATTGCGTCCCACGAGTGGAGCGCGGACAGCAGTCCGGAGCCGGCGCTGGACGACGACGGCGGCGGCGGCGGCAGCGATGAGCTGGACAAGGCCATGGACGGCGACGCCGAGGGCGTCTGGAGCCCCGACATCGAGCAGAGCTTCCAGGAAGCCCTCGCCATCTACCCGCCCTGCGGCCGCCGCAAGATCATCCTGTCCGACGAGGGCAAGATGTACGGTGAGTGTGCCTCTCGACCCGCCCCCTACCCCCCTCCCCCCGCCGCGTCTGTCCGTCCTGATCAGGACCCAAACTCCCCGCCCCCTTCGCCACGTCTGTCCGTCCTGATCAGGACCCAAACTCCCCGCCCCCTTCGCCGCGTCTGTCCGTCCTGATCAGGACCCAAACTCCCCGCCCCCTTCGCCACGTCTGGCCGTCCTGATCAGGACCCAAACTCCCCCCCCTTCGCACGTCTGTCCGTCCTGATCAGGACCCAACTCCCGCCCTTCGCCAGTCTGTCCGTCCTGATCAGGCCCAAACTCCGCCCCCTTCGCCGTCTGTCCGTCCTGATCAGGACCCAAACTCCCGCCCCTTCGCCACGTCTGCCGTCCTGATCAGGACCCAAACTCCCGCCCCTGCGCCCCTATCAGACCAATCCGTCCTGTCCGTCCTGATCAGGACCCAAACTCCCGCCCCTTCGCCACGTCTGTCCGTCCTATCAGGACCCAAACTCCGCCCTTCGCACGTCTGTCCGTCGATCAGGACCAACTCCGCCTGCATTCGTGGACATCCGCGGGAATGGGGGTAGTTAGAATATGTCTCGATTCCTCTTATCTGAGGTTTTGTTACCCAGAATTCATTGCACCAGGTCAGTTGGCACAGGATGTGTGAGAGTCCTGACTGAAGTGGGGTTGGTGTCACAGAATTGGGGCAAAAGGTCAAAGGTTAGAGGTCAAATACATTTTTTGTGTTTCTAAGCACACTGAGGCTGTGTCCCAGGAGGAGGATCTGAAGCAGGGGAGCTGGCTTCTAGCCCCGTGTTCCTGTTTCAGAGCACAGGGCCAAAATCAGGGCCTACAGCTCTCTATGCTGCATGTGATACAATGTAAATGCTAAGCTAAAAACAAGCTGAATGGGTGAACGCATTCAAACAGCTGCATTCATATGCTGTTACATTTTTAATCACGGTGATTATGATATAGATTAAAAATGAACTAATAATTCACTTGATAAATACTTATGCTTAGGATAGTCTTAGGATAGTGGCTCCAGAATATGAATTTTATATAGAGAAACAGTGAATTTTGTAGTAAGTAAAGTCTGTTAAGAGTGCTGTACTAAGTAAAGTCTGTTCCAGTGTTGTACTAAACAAGTCTGTTCCTGTGCTGTACTAAGTATGTTTCAGTGTTGTACTAACTCAGTACGGTCTGTCCCGGTGTTGTACTAAGTCATATCAGTCCACGTGCGGTACCAAGTAAAGTCTGTTCAAGTGTTGTACTAAGTAAAGTCTGCTCCAGGGATGTCCTAACTCAGTACGGTCTGTTCGAGTGTTGTATTAAGTCAAGTCTGTTCCTCATTAAAAGTGATTCTGAGGAAAAGGCTGACTGAGGGCCAGAGAAATTAAGCATCTGCTGCTCGTCTCACGCAGTCGTGCATCACTGACAGAGCCACTGCAGCCCCGGCAGTAGGGGCACGTGTGCGTGTCTGTGTTTGGGTGGGTTGGATAATGGCACTACTGTGTAGCACAATGAAAATAATGTTGTGATGGGCCAGTGCTGGTTGTGCATGGGCATATGGGGTGTGTGAGTATGTGGGAGGGGCTGTATTTTGACCTTTGACCCCTGTAGTGAGAGGCCCAGATTCCCATCATCTTAATCAGATTGTGAGTCATGGCTTGTCTGACACACATTCCCTATACAACTGAAGGGAAGGGTTTGTCTCTAGTTGCTCTTCTTATTAGTCAGTTATTGGAGTTCTTTATTATCCGAATGGGGCAAATTGCTTTCACTCATTTTTGTAGTGATTGTTACATCAGCATTAGAATGTTCAGTTAACAGCATTCTAATCGCACACATGTTTGAGATCTTACGGTCAAACATTAAAAGCATGCCTGAGAGCTACTGCACGAGAGGAGTAAATGAACAATTTCACAGCTTAACTCTCATATTTGCTCAAGTTGGCTGTAAAATATTATGTTTATGCTTTTTTTTTTTACATTAAGCTGCCCGTTAGTGTTCAGTACACAGGGTGTGTGGGGAACCCTGTTCCACTGGAGAGCATGACCAGTCTTTTTTCACTGGCAATGCTTCCAGTGTTCAGTATGCGTGTGTTCAGTATTCATGTCCTTCCCAATGTGTGATCTCCCTGGGTTCAGTCTGCAGCTGATCACATCGGTCATTTTTTTTTTCTCAAGGCTTGGCTCATTAATTAGGCCCCGACTTTGTGAAAATGTGTGCGAAGTAGGACTTGGCAATATATCGATATTATATCGATATTGTGATATGAGACTACATATTGTCTGGGATTTTGTATATCGTAATATCGTGATATGGCATAAGTGTTGTCTTTTTCTGGTTTTAATGGCAGCATTACAGTAAAGTGATGTAATTTTCTGAACTTACCTGACTGTTCTAGCTGTTCTATTATTTGCCTTTACCCACTTAGTTATTACATAGACATTACTGATGATTATTTATCAAAAAATCTCATTGTGTAATTTTGTGAAAGTACCAGTAGTCATGCCCACAATATCATCACAATATCGATATTGAGGTATTTGGTCAAAAATATTGTGATATTTGATTTTGTCCATATCGCCCAGCCCTAGTGCGAAGGGAATTTGAAAGTACAGCTCTGTCATTTGACAGTAATTTACAAGCAGTGGACTTCTCCTCTTTGTGCACCTCTTACTCAGTAGGGAGAACACATCGACGGACAGATTTAGGGGGTGGCGCACGTGGTGTTATATTAAAACGAGAGTGTTTAAGAGTTGAGTATTTCAGAGTCCACAATTTTTAAGGTTGTGGGGTTTAATGAACAGCAAGATGTAATGAAACCACTTCCTTCTTGCAGCCATCAATTTTATATCTTATGTTCACTTTGATTCCTGTGATAATAAGCTTTATGGGTTTTTTTTTTGTAGAGTGAGCATGTCCTCTTAGTCTGACTGGTTTACCCTGTTTTCAACTCCCCCACCCCACACTCACACACACTCTCTCCCTCTCTCTCTCTCTCACAGACACACACACCCACACACTCACTCACTGACACACACGCGCACATACTCGCTCACTCACAGTCGCACACACACAAAAACTAAAATAACTAAATGCATCTTTGATATTGCCTTTTTTTAAATTTATGACCAAGCATTGACTGGTTTGGCAGATGTTTTGAATTAAAATGCGGAATTTTCAGAAGTAACTCAGATTTAGGTAATACGGGAAGGCTTTTTTCTAAAGGGAGCTGACTCACCCAGAGCTCAGAGAAGATTAATTTGGGGTTGCGCCATTTTAACGTCCTTATGAGACCTTAGTCCAAGACTGGCTTTTAGTTCAGTTCACAAACTGAAAGTTTCCACAAGGGAAAAAAATCTAAGAAACACGATGACGTGTTGGCCATTTCTATACATCCGTATTGGAATTTAATCGTTTAATGCATTTTTGCGTCTGACACTTTATGAAGTGCATTTTTCCTGTGCAGACTTGTGTCCGTACGTTTCCTTTTATCTTTCTTTTCCACTGATACTTTCACTCGCCCCACATTCCACAGGCCCTCGTTTTGTGCGCCGTCGCTCGAAACTCAAAGTCGGGAGAACGTTTCGTTTATTTTCTTTCTGCCTCGTCCTTCATCTTCGCCTTCGCTGCCGGGAATGTCTCTGGTGTGAATCATGGCGCGCTCTCGCGCTGAAATACAGCTAGGCAATGTGCGTGGCTGAAATAAAGCTGGGCAGAGCGTGTAGCTCGCGCAGAAATAAAAGGGGGCACAGCAAGTAGCTCTCGCGCTGAAATAAAACTGGGCAGTGCGTGTAGCTGAAATAAAGCTGGGCATAGCGCGTATAGCTCGCGTGCTGGAATAAAACTGGACCGAGCGAGTAGCTCTCGCGCTGAAATAAAACTGGGCAGTGCGCGTAGCTGAAATAAAGCTGGGCATAGCGCGTATAGCTCGCGTGCTGGAATAAAACTGGACCGAGCGAGTAGCTCTCGCGCTGAAATAATACTGGGCAGAGCGGGTAGCTCTCGCACAGAAATAAAAGGGGGCACAACGAGTAGCTCTCGCGCTGAAATAAAACTGGGCAGAGCGAGTAGCTCGCGTAGCTGAAATAAAACTGAGCAGAGAGCGTAGCTCTCGCGCTGGAATAAAGCGGGACAGAGTGCGTATCTCTCGCGCTGAAAATACTGGGCAGAGCGCGTAGCTGCGATGATTAACGCAGCCTGTGTGTGCTGGGAGACACCATTACAAACACATCCAACAACAAGGCCACATCAAAGGGTCGTCAGGCGGGAGCTGATAGGCCAGCTTTCAGGGTTGGTTGGGGGGGATGAAAATGGATTCAGCTTTCATGTCTGGGGGGTACAGCTCAATTATCTCCAACCAGCCTGTGACCCTGAAGGCTCTTCTGATGTCTCAGTAGAGGGAGGTGTCTGGATTTGGTGTATATGGCAATCCTGGGGTAATTAAAGTTCTTAAACCTTTTTAAATTAAAGAAACAGTTGTTTACAAATTGATTAATACATACATCAGAAAGTAACAATTATTGAGAAATATTTAAATACTGATCCTTGAACCAATCCCAGAAAGTAACTCTTTATAGAATATTTGAGTACGGATTTCAGTCCAAATTCTACAGATATGTTTCTGTATTTATAAAACTGCCATAATACTTATGTTATGTGAACTGACTTTTAGCATACAGTTTTGTAATTATCATTCATTCAGGGGGTGTTAATACCTGAATAATGTAAACAGCAACTCAAGATTTTAACAGTTTGGGAACCCCTGAATGGATTTACATTTTTTAAAATATGTTTTTAAATTTAGGGAGTAGGCCCCGTGCTGTATGGATGCAGCAGTCAGGAGTAGAGTAGGCCCCATGCTGTATTGATGCAGCACTCAGGAGTAGAGTAGGCCCCGTGCTGTATTGATGCAGCACTTGGGAGTACAGTAGGCCCCGTGCTGTATGGATGCAGCACTCAGGAGTAGAGTAGGCCCTGTGCTGTATTGATGCAGCATTCAGGAGTAGAGTAGGCCCTGTGCTGTATTGATGCAGCAGTCAGGAGTAGAGTAGGCCCCATGCTGTATGGGTGCAGCACTCAGGAGTACAGTAGGCCCGTGCTTATATGGCTCCATGTAGCTGCTGTATTGATGCAGCACTGGAGTACAGTAGGCAGTAGCATAAGTAGGCCCTGTGCTGTATTGATGCAGCAGTCAGGAGTAGAGTAGGCCCCATGCTGTATGGGTGCAGCACTCAGGAGTACAGTAGGCCCCGTGCTCTATCAGTGTGTGCTGTTCTGTAGTGATTGAGCGAGCAGCTGGTTCCACAACTGTGGAACATTTGCTGACCCAATCAGCAGGAATTTCAGCTGACCACATGGAGAAGAGTCCTCTCCTGAACACACACACACACACACAGACACATGCACACACATTCCAAACACACACGCACACACACACACACAAACCAAACTATTTGTACCTGGATTTCAGTACATACACGCATAGCAGTGAACTTTTTTTTTTTTTGATGTAGAACCAAATGTATGTCTTACAAAATAAATAATGAGAATTGGTTTTGCAATATGGTGACGGTGGTGGGGCTGATGTCTAAGTGCTACGTGCCTGTGGGGAAATTTTGGAAAAGGTCAGTCAGTTCTGAGTCTCCACCCTCTTTGAGGTCCCCCCCCCCCCCCACCCTAGCGCTGACGGAGCGTGTCTGGTTTTATTCACCTCGTCTGTTCCTGGGACACTTCCAAGGTTATCCGGTGCGACCCTCAAGGAGCTGCTCGCGAAGGCGATGACCTCATCGGTGCTAATCCGCCCCTGAAGCGATGCGAGGGGGGGCGTCTTCTTCTTCCCCGTCTGCTTTACAAGGCTCTGACCTGGGTTCCGGAATGTCGTTCTCACACCGGACTGATTTACTGAGGATGCTGCTCGTCCACACCCCCTACGCTCACACTCCTGTACTGTGCTGTGCTGGCAGTGATTCTGTTGTTATTGTGCTTTTAGGGTCAGATTTTTGTTTACATTCCATTCGCCTCAGCAGGAGGGAACCTCTTCCTGTCCTGCCTCATGGTGTGTGAGTGTGTGCATATTTATTTGTGTGTGTGAGAGAGAGAGAAAGGAAGAAAGAGAGAGAGGTGGGAGGACAGAGAGGGAGAGAGAGAGAGAGAGGTGGGAGGACATAGGGAGGTAGAGATATAGGAAGGAGAGTGAGATGGGGGAGGGAGCTGAAGTCTCTTCCTCCTCATTACTGATTTATTGTCAGCCCTGTGTCTTTGTGCAATGCTGTAACCTGATATGGCTTCTGAACACATGCAGTTGAGCTGGATAAACTGGTAGAATTAGAGCAGTTAGGATATATTCCTGCAAAATTCCTCCTAACTTTTCTGTACTTATATTTATATAGCAAATTATGTAGGCCTATCTCTTCTTCTATGGAGGTGAGACCTTGATTTCCAGCAACAAGCCCAGATTCAGTCTATTGACAGTGTTGTTTACTGTGAACTTGTATGTCAAGAAAGCCTGTACGCATGCAAAAATTGTTGCTGAAAATTGTTGCAGTCACTGAAGTTAATAAAAACATTGAGTTAACACTTAAAGATTTCTGTACACTGACGAACAAATGCTTTGTTGTCAAATCATGTCTGAGCTGGAATCTCTCTATCTCTCTCTCCCACTCTCTTTCCCTCTCTCTCTTGACCTTTCTCTCTTTCTCTCCCGTTCTCTCTCTCTCTCCCACTCTCCCTCCCTCCATCTCTTCCGCTCTCTCTCTCTCTCTCACTCACTCACTCACTCACTCACTCACTCACACATACTCTCTCTGTCTCTCTCTCTCTCTCTCTCCCCCTCTCTCTCTCTCTCTCTCACTCATATTGTGCGTTGTTTCTCCTGCAGTAACATGGGCCCCGATTGGCCAGTCAGTCTCAGCAGGCTGTCAGAACGCTCTCTCTCTCTCTCTCTCTGTCTCTCTCTCTCTCTCACTCACACAGTCTCTCTCTCCCCCTCTCTCTCTCTCCGCTCAGCGCTGATTGGGTGCTTTCAGGCGAGCGCTCGCCCCGGACCGCGCGCGGGGCCGAGCAGCTGCGCTCGGGGTGCAGGAGCGTCTCTCGCGTCCGTTTGGTGCCGCAGCTGCTACAGGCGCTCAGGCGGCCTGGCGATGGACCCCACGGTCTGTTCTCACCCCTCAACCCAGGGCCCCCATCACAGGGGTCACTGTGGGGCCAGGCAGACACAAAGGGACATTTCATATGCAGTATGAAAGGATATTTCATATTCAGTATGGAGGGGTATTTCATATTCAGTATGGAGGGGTATTTCATATTCAATATGGAGGGGTATTTCATATTCATTATGAAAGGATTTCTCATATTCAGTATGGAAGTATATTTCATATTCAGTATGAAAGGATATCTCATATTCAGTATGAAAGGATATTTCATATTCTGTATGAAAGGATATTTCATATTCAGTATGAAAGGATATTTCATATTCAGTATGAAAGGATTTCTCATTCAGTATGAAAGGATATTTCATATTCAGTGCGGAAGGATTTCTCATATTCAGTATGAAAGGATATTTCATATTCAGAATGGAAGGGTATTTGATATTCAGTATGAAAGGATATTTCATATTCATTTTAGAAGGACGTGCAGTCTTAGATCCCAATATCAGTGACTTCTGTTCTGTTTCTCAAAGTTCTATCAAAACCAATACTAGAAAAATGTTTATTGATTTAATTGTTATTTAACCAGTAAAACCCCATTGAGATCGAAATCTCTTTTGCAAGGGGGACCTGGCACAGTGATGACAGGGTTTGAAATTTAACTGTACGATTAATTTTTGTTCCCCAATTATGACAGGATTTATTTTGTTTTAGAAAAATGGAGTGCATGTGGTGTGTGTGTGTGTGTGTGTGAGAGAGAGAGAGAGAGAGAGTGTGTGTGTGTGTGTGTATAGAGGGGGAGGGGGGGTCTATTTATTATTCTTGATCACTTCCAGAACAGATCAGGGCAGGTGTTCCCAGCTGTGGCTAAACCCTGGATGTGGAATGAACTGGGGGGTGTTAGGGGTGGTTGGCAGGGGGTTAGGGGCAGGAGGTTGGGGTGGGGGGGGGTGTTGCTCATGCAGTTGTTGGCAGAGACAGCGGGGGCTTTGTGTCTCTGAAAAGTTATTACCACAGCTGTCGAGTGTGTGTGCACAAGTGTGTGTGCATGTGCGAGAGTGTGTGTGCATGTGTGTGTGTGCGTGCATTGGTGTGTAGTGGGTGCGCTTGTGTGTATGTGTGTGAGTGTGTGTGTGTGTGCGCTCATGAGTGTGTGGTATGTGTGTGAGTGTGTGTGTGTGAGTCCGTGCTCGTGAGTGTGTGGTGTGTGAATGTGTGGTGTGTGTATGTATGTGAATGTGTGGTGCCTGTGGGTGTGCAGCCAGTGTCTGAGGTTTCCTAACCAATGGGACTGGTTTGGGCAGACCTGATTGGCATTGTGCAGTGTGGGGATCGTACAGACAGTGAAGCGGCCATGTCTGTCTCTGGGGGTGGGGTGGGGGGCTGATTGGGGGGGGGGGGTGGCTTAGAAACAGCGCTCAGTAAAAATAAGTCTGAGATGTAGTACAGCTGTACAGGAAATATAAAATCCAAAAGCTTCTGATGCCATATTTGAGCTCAGTTAGAGCATGGGGCAGAGAGAGGCGTGGTTCTAGGCAGGTGATGTGCAGAGAGGGGGCGTGGTCAGAGGCAGGTAATGTGCAGAGAGGAGCGTGGTCAGAGGCAGGTAATGTGCAGAGAGGAGCGTGGTCAGAGGCAGGTAATGTGTAGAGAGGGGGGTGGTCAGGGACAGGTGATGTGCAGCGAGGGGGCGTGGTCAGTGGCAGGTGATGTGCAGAGAGGGGCGTGGTCAGAGACAGGTGATGTGCAGAGAGGGGTGTGGTCAGAGGCAGGTGATGTATAGAGAGGGGTGTGGTCAGAGGCAGGTGAGTTGCAGAGAGGGGTGTGGTCAGAAACAGGTGAGATCAATCTGTCAGAGTTGTCAGAGGTCAAGGACATTCACCAGTGAACATCCACACTACTGTTATTCTGAACGCGTGCACACATGCACACACTCAAGAACATGACAGGACATGTCTCCAAAGATGTTCAGCATTGTTCTTTTTATTTTTACTTTATGTAAGAACATTTTAATTTAAGTTTGCCTCTAAACACTGAGACCTACTTGTCTGAATAAAATCTGACTGCAACAGTGGTCCCTCACCCAACAATTTTTTCATGTTTTATCCAAGCATATATAAATATGGGTAAAATTACCAAAAAACTTTAACAGAAGTTTAGTTGTTTCCACTATGGATGTGTTTTCAACATAATAAAATAAATTAATAAAACCATTAATTCCATTTAGGAATATAACTTAAAGCCAGTTTCAACTCAATTAAGTATTTTGTCCTTCGACTATGTTCTGGAAATTTAAAATGCTTTCCTATAGTGAACTTCTGTTTAAGCTGAATGCGTGTAAGAAAGCGTTGGGTTGCACTGGAGTGCACATTTGTGATGTTGGGGCACCCCCTAGTGGTAACTTATAGGTATAACTAAATACCTTAAGGCTGGTTCTGAAGGCTTTGGGGAAATGCTTGTTTCTGAATACATTTTGAACCATTAGCGTACTCTTAAAAAACAAACACTAAAAATGATTTTATGGGGAAAATGGTATTCATAACCCCAGCTAGCAAATGGGAAACAGATTGCAGATTTTTTTTCAGAGGCAACCTGCCCTTTGTTTTCTGACTGCTGTGCGTGTGAGGGTGTTCCTCAGATGCCATGCACTTGTCTGTCAAGTTGTTCTGCATTGTTTTTATCTAATTTACATCACATGACATGCATGTATCAGTATTCGGCATGCTTCGCTTATCAAGAGCAACTTATATTATTATTATTATTATATTATTATTTGCATATAAGCCGTTTATACAGTTGCTCATTTTTCACTGAAGCAGTGCAGGTTAAGTACCTTGCTGAACGGTACAACAGCAGTGCCCATTTGTTTTAAAAACCATTTTTTCCTCAGTTTTGGAATGCCTAACTGCATTTGTAGGTTAATCACCACAATGTTCTCTGTCTGTAGAGCATGCTACCTTACCAAGGTCTTCCAAGCGTTTCCATTATTATTGGAAGCCTCTGTGTTGAGTACTGAAACTCTAATGCTTTTCTCTGATTTCTCAGAGGATATTTTATCAGCAAATGTCAACATGCACTTAAAATGGGTTGTCTGGAAGGGGTGTGATGTTTTCCATTGTGCTGGAATCATGTGTGTCCATGCCAACTGAAAAATCACTTTCTTCACTGGGGCTGATGTGAAGTGTGTTAATTCTGTTTTGCCTCTCAGTTCCCCTTCTGATTCCTTTTTGGTCCATTTGACCCGTGTCTTTATTCTTAAAGAGATGCGTAGTCTGTTCAGTGTTCTTCTTGGATGCTTTTATGTTTAATTGTTTTATTGTTATGTTTAATTTAATTGTCACAGGTCGCAATGAACTGATAGCCAGATACATCAAGCTCCGGACAGGGAAAACCCGCACGAGAAAACAGGTAAGAGAAACATCCATGTCCTCCTTTCAGGCCACTGAGAGCAGACACGAATGTCAAAACTGTGGATTAGTTATCTACCTTTTCAGGGGCCAAGTCCTATTGGAGTGGTACTCAGATTTGGCCAGTAGAGGTCAGTAGTGCTGCTGCGTGTAATCTCTGGCCTGTCAGTGGCCTTAATCGCCTTAAATTTTAGGTTAAAAAGAAAAGCAGCAGTACTATTGGCCTCAAGGGCCACATTTAAACACCCCTGTCCCATAGTCTAACTCAGTCTTCCAGTGGCAAGATGCTGACACAGAACATGAACTCTCTCAGAGTGCACTTTGCTCTCATAGAGCGCATCCCTGTTGGCCTTGTATTAACTCTGTTAGAGTTAAATTAACACTGAACACGTTACCGTGTAGCTGCACTACCTCAGGTGAGTTTGCGTGTGCCGTGTGTATGTGTGTGCAGTGTGTTTGCGTGTGCTGTGTGTCTGTGTGTGCCGTGTGTATGCGTGTGCCGTGTGTATGTGTGTTTGCGTGTGCTGTGTGTTTGTGTGTGCCATGTGTATGCGTGTGCTGTGTGTATGCGTGTGCTGTGTGTATGTGTTTGCGTGTGCTGTGTGTATGTGTGTGCCGTGTGTATGTGTGTTTGCGTGTGCTGTGTGTCTGTGTGTGCCGTGTGTCTGTGTGCCGTGTGTATGCGTGTGCTGTGTGTATGCGTGCTGTGTGTATGTATTTGCGTGTGCTGTGTGTATGTGTGTGCCGTGTGTATGTGTGTTTGCGTGTGCTGTGTGCTGTGTGTACGCGTGTGCTGTGTGTATGTGTGTGCTGTGTATCTGGGTGTGCTGTGTGTCTGCGTGTGCTGTGTGTATGCGTGTGCTGTGTGTTTCCGTGTGCAGTGTGTGTTTTTGCGTGTGTCTAAAACCGTCTCACACTCCCCAGGTGTCTAGTCACATACAGGTGTTAGCCAGGAAGAAGGTTCGAGAGTACCATACGGGCATAAAGGTAGGTCTGCGGTCTGCGTTGCTAGGGCGGGCGTCGCTTTCCTCCTTGGTTACGGCTTTCTTCTCCTCTCTTTTCATTTTTCCCCCTCTCTCTCTCTCTCTCTCTCTCTCTTTTTCTGTGTGCCCCTCCCTCCCTCTCTGCAGGTTTCTAGCCACTTGCAGGTTCTTGCACGGAGAAAGACTCGCGAGATGCAGTCAAAGCTGAAGGTATGCGCTTCCTGCAGGGTGGGAGGGGCTTAGCTGAGCAGGGAGGGGCTTAGCTGAGCTGGGCGGGGCTTAGCTGAGAAGGGCGGGGCTTACTAGGGCTGAGCTGCTCTGATCTTACTCACAGATTAGCTAAGATTACGTTTTTACATTTTGCCATTTGGCAGGCCATCTTATTTGGAAAGGCTTTACAAAGATTACATTTGACTTTTACATTACGCTTCATTTTTACAAACAATCTAGATATGCAGCTGGATTTTTTATTGAAACAATAAGACCCTCGCTCAACAGTCCAACGGCAGCATCCCAGCTGGGGTTCAACCCTGAGAGCTGTGAGACACCGGACTGGTGCTCTAACCTCTGCGCTACAGTGCAGCTCTGCGCCGAGGCCAGGGGCCATTTTATGGTCCGGGCTCTGAACAAGAGGAAGCGTGTCCACGGCTCTGCCACTGAAACCGCTGTCCGGAGAAAACAGCACGGAATCAGATCGGCTTTTACCGCCTGCATTATTGCAGACCTGCGGTTACGTCGCACCAAAGCAGGACTACGCCGCACTTTTACCGCTGTGTCTTTCACAGGAAACGGAATTGAGTGGAGCAGTAACAATAATCATGTGTGGAAGCGCAGGGATGGATGTTTGAATAAAGTTTTCCTAATATTTTTTGCTCCCAATTGGGGACAGCATAACATTATAAAATAACATTGACCGTGACACTGCTGTTTGCTGGCATTGGACTTCAGCGTGAAGTATTTCCTAGCTCTACCAGGAGGGGGCAGCAGAGACTACGTTTGCAAGGACAGTAGCAAAATGTTTTCTCAGTTGACCAGTATCATTACAGATGTTAGCATTAGCATAACAGAAATGTACATTTTCATCCATCCCAACTGGCGATGCAGGTGGAGGACAGAAAAGGTTGTGAAGGCAGTCGAGTCTGCTCACTGCGTTTTAGAATTTATTTTAATATACACCACGTCATAATGTTTTGACTCGCATTAGGTCTCCATCAGAGCCACAGATGCTTTACAGTGCAGTGTATGATTGTGCACATGTAATGCGCTCTGGGCTGAAAATGCATGGGAGCTGCATCGGTGCACGATCGTCCTGCGTGTGTGCGCACTGCTTCTGGTAGTCACTGACCCCCTAGTGCTGGCGACTAGAATCACACAGCAGTTTTCATTTTTGTAGCATATTAAAGGCAATTGCTTCATGCTTTTTGATGCAATAAATCAGGTCCTGCCATTTTGAATTCATTCTCCATCATTCTTTCGTTGTATGATTTTGTCTGGGTTTAATTATTATTTTCACACTGTCATGCTATTCATTCAGGCAACATTTTTCAGCACCAAAAGGAACCTTTATTTTAGCTGCCTTGTTGCCGGCCAGACACTTATTTCATGCGATCTGCCATTGAGATGCGTCCTAAAGTACCTGTTGCATGTTGTTTTTTCTCCCTGGGCCTCTTCTTTGGTGTTTGTTGAAAACCTGCTTTCTCAAACGCTCACATTCTTCACTCCTCATCTTATTGCTAATTTCTGCCTCAATAAGTACTGACTGTACTTAATTTTCTTTCTTTCATATTTATGTAATTAGGTCTGTGTTAAATCTAAAAGGGGCAAATAATTTCACGTGTTCAACAAATCTTAAGTGATCATTTGCTTTTGTTTTTTTTTTTTGTTTTTTAAATCATAACACTGTTAGGGTACCGTTTAAGTACAAATGATCCTGGCTGTTTTGACATTGATAGACAGGGTGGTGGCAAACTCAGTCAGTGATTGAACAGAAGTGCACTTTAGGTTACGATCATCCAACTGACAATACTTATGCTTCCCTAGAGCAGAAGTGAGAGAATTGTCCACTTTTTGAACCATCGATCACCAGAGATCAAAGGCTCTGAAAAACAAGCAGTCCACTGAATTGCTATTTTTGTTGGGTTTTTTTTCCCCATTTCAGTTTTTTTTTAGACAGGAAGCAAATGTCTTCACACAGTATTGTGCAGTTAACCACATTCCTTTGAAGGACACTAATGGACTCTCTTTCCTTTGATTCAGGCCATGAATTTGGTAAGTGTTTGACCTTTAGCAATCTGCTTCGCCTGCTTAGCTGTGCGTTTTAGCCACCCGCTGCTTCTCCCAGCCTGTTGCCCACGTTAGCACTGCCCGTCACCCAGGTTAGCCCTGCCCGTCACCCACGTTAGCCCTGCCTGTCACCCAGGTTAGCACTGCCCGTTACCCACGTTAGCACTGCCCGTTACCCACGTTAGCACTGCCCGTTACCCACGTTAGCACTGCCCGGTACCAGTTAGCACTGCCGTTACCCACGTTAGCACTGCCCGAGCCCATGTAGCACTGCCTGGTACCCACGTTAGCACTGCCCAGCTCCCATGTAGCCCTGCCATGTACCCACTTAGCACTGCCCAGCTCCCACATTAGCCCTGTCCATTACCCACTTAGCACTGCCCAGCTCCCACATTAGCCCTGTCCGTTACCCACATTAGCACTGCCCAGCTCCCACATTAGCCCTGCCGTTACCCACATTAGCACTGCCCAGCTCCCAATTAGCCCTGTCCGTACCCATTAGCACTGCCCAGCTCCCCATTAGCCCTGTCCGTTACCCACTTAGCACTGCCCAGCTCCCACTTAGCCCTGTCCGTTACCCACTTAGCACTGCCCAGCTCCCACACGTTAGCCCTGTCTTACCCACGTTATTGCACTGCCCAGCACCACATTAGCCCTGTTTCTTACCACATTAGCACTGCCCAGTTCCCACTGTTTAGCCCTGTCCTGTTACCCACTTTAGCCATCAACCCAGCTCACATTAGCCCTGTCCGTTACCCACATTAGCACTGCCCAGCTCCCACGTTAGCCCTGTCCGTTACCCACGTTAGCACTGCCCAGCTCCCACGTTAGCACTGCCCGTTACCCACGTTAGCACTGCCCGTTACCCACGTTAGCACTGCCCGTTACCCACGTTAGCACTGCCCGGTAGCCAGGTTAGCACTGCCCGTTACCCACGTTAGCACTGCCCGGTAGCCATGTTAGCACTGCCCGGTACCCACGTTAGCACTGCCCAGCTCCCATGTTAGCCCTGCCTGGTACCCACATTAGCACTGCCCAGCTCCCACATTAGCCCTGTCCGTTACCCACGTTAGCACTGCCCAGCTCCCACATTAGCCCTGTCCGTTACCCACATTAGCACTGCCCAGCTCCCACGTTAGCCCTGTCCGTTACCCACATTAGCACTGCCCAGCTCCCACATTAGCCCTGTCCGTCACCCATGTTAGCACTGCCCAGCTCCCACATTAGCCCTGTCCGTTACCCACGTTAGCACTGCCCAGCTCCCACATTAGCCCTGTCCGTTACCCACATTAGCACTGCCCAGCTCCCACGTTAGCCCTGTCCGTTACCCACTTTGGCATTGCCCAGCTCCCACCCACGTTAGCATTACCAAGCTCCCAAGTTAGCAATAGCACTTAATGGCTGTTATTTTCTGGCTGTCTGACCAACAGCGAGGACAGACAGCTTGAGGGCTCTGTTTTCTTTACCAGCAGGGCTTTCCTTTTGCATTTTTTTTTCTTCGTTTTAAGCAGGCTTGGCTTTCAGCATGTTGATTCGTCTATTCATTTGTGCGCAATCAACCTCTAATGGGCTGAAAAGGTGTTTGTACTTTACTGTCAGTCACATGAGGGTATCAAAAAGACTGAATCATGAGTGTATAATCGGTACATTAAATATGTATGAAAGCACACCTGCACACCTAGATAATAATACATTTTGCTCCTCAAGGTGGTATTGCTCAGTGAGAAATGGCTAAAATGCAGATAACAAATAGAGAATTCTAGGTTATGCTCATTTTATTTTGAAGGCATTGTATTTTATCATTTAAAATGGACACAGTGGCACTTTGATCAGTCTAATGGATTTTGGAATCCGGGCATCGACTCAAAGCGTCTTTGAGACTGAAAAGCACTATATAAAATAAATGTATTATTATTATTATTATTATTGTCGACTGTCACGGTGAGATTTGGAGTCATTTGCATTACACCAGAAACATATTTGGGCTCTTTAGAGTGTTTTTGGTTGGGTTGCAGAATTGCCTCAAATAGGCGGTTTCAAAATCAGTGCAGTTGGAGTTTGCCAACGACTGAAATAACTCTGTAAATCCACCTCAATGACCCAACTTGACCTGGTACCTGTGTTCCGTTTCTTTATTTTGTGACCTGTTGTTCAACCTTTGAGTATTAGGCTGGTCAGAAAAGCACAAAATATGCTTTTAGAGCAGGGCCGCCCAACCCTGTTCCTGGAGATGTACCGTCCTGTAGGTTTTCATTTCAACCCTAATTTGGCACACCTGATTCTACTAACCAGCAGCTGAACAGGATCTCTAGCTGGTTGAGTCAGGTGTGCTCTGTTTAGGGTTGGGGTTAAAAAAGGACAGTACATCTCCAGGAACAGGGTTGGGCAGCTCTGGTGTAGAGCTACAGTGGCATTGGTGGATGTCTCTCAGAAGTCTGGCCTTGGCCAGAGTTCACACTGTGTGGGCATGCACTCTTGTTTAGTCACCACACCATTCTGATCTGGGATCTGAGGGTTAACCACTTCCAATGGAAACCGCAGATGAGATTACAGGAGTTCAGGCCTGAGGTTTGGGCTGGTGGCATCATACTCAGGCCCGAATGCTAAAACATCACCACATGCTACACAAGCCAACTTCTGTCATAGAATGTAAGGAAAAATAATATTTGTCCGCTGTAGCAAGAGATGATGACTCTGTAAATGCCTCCTTTATCTCATGGCCTGCAGCTCAAAACTCATTGTTGCCATTCCATTCATTTATTGCTTTTAAATATTTTACCAGAAAGCGAAGTCATCTTGTCTAAGACTGTCTTCAGGCAACTAGCATTGCCACTAATGGCTATCCTTGCAAACCTTTCATTGAAAAAGTCCATCAGAAGGCTGTGCCTCTTGAGGTGACTGGATATTTAATACTTAATTAATGCTGATAACACCTGTTACCACCTGCAGTGTTTTCTGCCGAATCTGCAAAAATGAATTCCAAGTTAGAGATATTTGCTGAGTGCGGCATTTCAGAAGCCATTCCCAGCAGATGTTTGGGTCCATGCCACTAATGGAATGTCATACTAGCGTCAGCTGATCTGAAGCATTTATGGAGATGAGCAGGCAGAGTTTTGAAGGAGCAAAGTGGGATTGTGGTAGATTAGCCGGTGGATCTGTGGTGGATTATAAAACAGGAATAGCGTATGTGTGTGCGTAGGTGAGACCGTAGCACTGGCTGTGTCTCTGGAGCGCGTGATTGGCTGTTCTCCAGCCAGACTCGTCCTCTCTCTCTCTTTCTCGTTCTGTCCATTTCGTCACAGGATCAGGCCTCCAAAGACAAGGCTCTGCAGAACATGGCGGCGCTGTCTTCAGCTCAGATCGTGTCTCCCAGCCTAATGAAGAGCCCCCCGCCCTCGCTGCCCCAGCCAACCTACCCCGCCTCTGCCAGGGTAAGCCACACCCCTGCCAGGGCACACCCCGCCCCTCCACGTTTAAGCCCTGCCCCTGTCAGGATAAGCCACACCCCTTTCAGGGCAAACCCTGCCCCTACCAGTGTAAGCCCTGCCCCAATCAGGATAAGCCCCGCCCCTGCCAGGGTAAGGCACACCCCTGCCTGTGTAAGCTCTGCCCCTGTCAGGATAAGCCACACCCCTTTCAGGGCAAACCCTGCCCCTACCAGTGTAAGCCCTGCCCCAATCAGGATAAGCCCCGCCCCTGCCAGGGTAAGCCACACCCCTGCCTGTGTAAGCCATGCCCTTGTCAGGATAAGCTCCACCCCTGCCAGGGTAAGCCCTGCCCCTCCACGTTTAAGCCCTGCCCTTGTCAGGATAAGCCACACCCCTGCCAGGCTAAGCCCCGCCCTTGTCTGGTTAAGCCACATCCATACCAGGTTAAGCCCCAGTCCCACAGCTGCCATGGTCCACAGCAGGAAGAATCAGGCAGGAATTCGCCTTGGATAAGAGCATCTGCCTAATAAATGTAATCATGATGCGAAAATATAGAATCTTTATCTATCGTGTAGTAATCAACAACCTGTAGTAATCAACAACTTATGTCATCTTTTCAGATTATGCTGTACCATTATTGTAAAGCAGTATTATTTTAGCGCACCAATCTCAGAAGATTATTGGATAGAGAAATGTAGATGCGTGCAAATTCATCTCTAGAAGATTTGTTTTGACTCTAGTCAAAAAATAAAGACAAAATAATTTATTTTGTCTTTATCTTTAGCAGGTCACAGCTGCTTGTGTAAGAGGTTTTGATTGATGTGTTTGGTGGAATTTTTCTGACCGTTGTCCAATCGTATTCCTCCACAGTTTTGGCCGACCCACATCCCAGGACAGCCTGGACCCTCTCAGGAGTAAGTTCCTTGTTTTTGGCTCAGTTCCAGTGGGCCCTGGTTAATGTTGGGGAAATCAGTGTCTGATTGCAAAGTTTCTGTGTAATTTCAGGTGAAAGAAAGCTTAACCGTAGATCTTATTCATTCCCCACACAGAAAGCTTGAGGCCACACCTGAAAGCTTCTCACCCAAAACCTTCTTTTCTAGCATCAAACCGTTTGCACAAACCCACTACCCTAATCTGCAAGGCCCAGTGCCCTCCTCTATGTCATGTGAGTATCAGATGTGAAACTGTAAGAACTGCATTCATTCTTGGCTTCCTAGTCAGTACAGCAGCTAATCACTGCAAACATTGATGCTTATTTCTTTCTTTGTTTAAATAGTTTCTTATTCAGTTGTATCAAATTTGGCTGATAGTCACTGGGAGTATTTCATGACATCGATGCGCATTTCTTCAGTTGTTTAAATGATGTCTTATTCAGTTGTTTAAATGATGTCTTATTCAGTTGTTTAAATGATGTCTTATTCAGTTGTTTAAATTATGTCTTATTCAGTTGTTTAAATGCTGTCTTATTCTGTTGTTTAAATGATGTCTTATTCAGTTGTTTAAATTATGTCTTATTCAGTTGTTTAAATGCTGTCTTATTCTGTTGTTTAAATGATGTCTTATTCAGTTGTTTAAATTATGTCTTATTCAATTGTTTAAATGCCGTCTTATTCTGTTGTTTAAATGATGTCTTATTCAGTTGTATGCATCCTTGTTTCTCCGGCAGCATACGAGCACCTGGCGCCCCCTCTCGCCCCGTCCGCCATGGCGGTGCCCATGTGGCAGGACCGGGCCATCGCCTCGTCCAAACTCAGGATGCTGGAGTATAGCGCCTTCCTGGAGGTCCCCAAGGACGCGGACACGGTGAGCTTTTAAAACGGCACCCAGACTGCCTGCCTGAAAGAGCCAAACCCTGGCTTAGGGTTAGTTTTGGCATGCCCAACTTTGAATAGTATTATTTTTATAAATACTGTAGCTTTTAGAAATCTGATGTGTACCAGCCATGTACATAGTATGGGGGAAATTCTATGGCTCAGAACAGTGATGTACCTGTGTTTCAATACCATAACATTCAGTGACAAACAAATGCCTGACTTCCTCCGAATGTCCCGCATGTGGCAGCGAGTCTAAATTCAGCCGTTTTTGAATGTTGCTGGATGCACGTGTGACCGTGATAGCAAAGGATTCCCTGGAGCATCACCTTGTGCCAACTGTTATTTAGGAATAAAGACACTTTGTACAAAGAAACCAGTTTCTCTCTGTAGCAGCGACTTGCAGACATTAGAAGCGGCTTCTCAACACATCGGAGATATTTTTGGCCGGCTGTTCTGACTGCAGACTTCCTGTCCCCCGTCCGTCCCTCTTTTCCTCTCCCTCTCCTCCTCTCCCCCTCTCCCCCTCTCCCCCTCTCACCCTGTCCTCCATGCTACAGTACAGCAAGCACCTTTTTGTGCACATCGGGCCGTCGAGCCCGTCCTACAGCGAGGCTCTCCTGGAGGCCGTGGAAATCCGGCAGATCTACGACAAGTTCCCCGACAAGAAGGGCGGGCTGAGGGACCTGTACGAGAAGGGCCCCAAGAACGCCTTCTTCCTGGTCAAGTTCTGGGTGAGTCCTACCTTTCTAACACCAGAGACAAGCTGTACAGGTTAGTCAACTCGCATGTCAGTCTTAACTCACAGCTCATATGAGGTGAAATTACAGGTCCTGGTGGAATGTGTCATGTGAATTAACTAAACTGCCTAAAAGTATGTCAGGTCCCGCTCCAAAATGTGGAGCCATGGCAAAGGAACTGTGCTTATAGAATAGAGGTTGCGGGTTCAAATTGCTGGAGGGGCACAGCAATATTCCTTTTCAGCAAGGTACTTAACTTGAATTGCTTCACTAAAAACAGTGCTATGTGAATGAATTGAATGCAGAAATGTGAGCTGTGTAAAAGTTGTTGATAAGCTGCTTAGTGACTAACATTGGAGGGCACTGGGTGACTAACATAGAGGAGGGCACTGGGCCTAACACTGTGTCTCCTCTCAGGCTGACCTGAACAGCAGTGGTCTGCAGGACGGTCCTGGCTCCTTCTATGGAGTGAACAGCCTCTACAGCAGCAACGAGAACATGACCATCACCGTCTCCACCAAGGTCTGCTCCTTTGGCAAGCAGGTGGTGGAGAAAGTTGAGGTGAGCTCACTTCCTCCTTCCTGTTTCCTGCTTCCTCCTCTTAGGCATTGCCCATGGCCTCATTCTTACTGACTATAAAGAGTATATGAACTATGAATTATGATGTTTTATCTAGAGTCCTCCTTGTTATAGTATTAAGCAGTGGTTCCTAACCATGTTTCTGTAGGATTCCACTCCAACCCTAACAAAGCACACCTCATACAACAGCTAGAGATCTACCGTCCTGTAGGATTTCACTCCAACCCTAGCAAACACACCTCATTCAACAGGTTGAGATCTACCGTCCTGTAGGTTTTCACTCCAACCTTAACAAAGCACAAAGTACACGTCAGTCAACAGCAAGAGATCTTGCTGAGCTGTTAATTAGTAGAGTCAGGTGCACCAAATTATGGTTGAAATCAAAACCTAGATCTCCAGGAACAGGGTTTGGAACCACTGGTGTAAAGTACACTGAACATGCATACTCAACAGAATCATAGATTTAAATAAGCGAGGAGCACTGATTTAAAGCCGAAGAGGTCTTTAGTCAGACATGTGGCACCTCAGGCCGTTTTTAAAGTGTAGTTTCGCCTGATCTTTGCCGTCCCAGACGGAGTACGCTCGGTCGGAGGGGGGGCGGTACGTTTACCGAATCCAGCGCTCTCCCATGTGCGAGTACATGATCAACTTCATCCACAAGCTGAAGCACCTCCCGGAGAAGTACATGATGAACAGCGTGCTGGAGAACTTCACCATCCTGCAGGTGAGCGGCCCTGCATAATAATCACAACAGCACCAGTGCGCTTTAAAGCACTTTTCCTAGCGGTTAGAGAACAATATGGGTGATTCTTTAAACAATTATTATTATTTTTTTAATGAACAACGAGGAAAGTGTCAGAATGGATGTGCAGTATAAATAGTTCATTTATCTCTGTAGTGAGGTCCAGTTAAGTAGTCTGTCTCAGCTGCTCATGAATATGAGAACTATGGAATTCCTGTGAGGTGTGCATGTGAAATTATAACTGCAGGTCGTTTTCTGTTCTACGATGGAAGCAGCAGTTCAAATTTCCTCAAAAAAAAGAAAAGAATTTCACTATTTCAGTGTGAAGTATTGGAGTTTTAAAATAAACCAGAAAATTACAGATTTAATGCTGGTTTAACTCAAACTTGGTCAAGTTTCAAACTTTTTGACCTGTTGCGTGGTGTTTGTAGCTTCCAACCTGTAGGTGGAGCAACAGAGTCATAAGAATCATAATTATAATCATAATTTGTTACTTTTTTTTTTTTCCTTTCCCACCTTTCAGGTTGTGACCAATAAGGAGACTCAGGAGACTCTGATGTGCATTGCATTTGTCTTTGAAGTGTCGACAAGCGACCACGGGACACAATATCACGTCTATCGGCTGGTCAATGACTGAGGGTCCTACTGGGAAGGCGGACTGGAGCACAAGCTGTCCTCGGACTGCCTGACTACAAATGAAAAAACACACACACGCGCACACACACACGATCCCAAAATGTTGAACAAAGCAAAAATAGCAAATATCTATGATATGAAGGTGGAGTGTCTCTACTTTCATGTTTGTAAAATGGGAAATATATGAAGTTTTAAAAAGATTGAAACAATGGTGCACTTCTTTGTTTAACGATAGTTTTTCCACATATGTATATGTGTAAAACAAAGCAGGTTGCATTCATTGCATTTGGAGATATATATTATTTTTTATATATTAGGGGCATTATGGTTCATGGCTTATTCACTGTTTGGTACGTGTCAGTACACTGTATAAAAATTGCAGTTAAAAACTGAAAACATGTCGAAATTTGAACTTTATGAAGTGCGGTTCATTTAGATCACAGTGCTATTGAAACATATGAATGTAAATAGCTTGAGAAACGGAAATAAATTTTCCTTAAATAGTTTTACAGAATTTAGCTTTTAGAAATCTTTGGATCATGACAATGGGAGGTACGGTAGTCTTCATTTCTGTCAGCGTTACTGTTGACAGGTTAGCTGGAGTTCTAGCATGTTCCCAATCATGTAGTTTTGACTGTGGCGTACAGACATTGGCTTTCAGCATCTATGGACAGTCATGCAGTAAAACAGAATCTGTGTGTTTTGCGTGGGTGCGCCACCTACTGTTCACTGGGTAGTACAGCAGTCCCACACGCACGTTGATTAATGGAAAAAAATGCTGTCTATGCATTCGTATGGATGAAAACCAAATGGAGGATGTGACTGTTAATCTGCGGTTCCTTATTGTGGATAGGTGTGTCGCGTTCTTTTCGCCAAAAATGTTGCTCAGAATATCTGCGTGTCCCTGAAGGAGAGCTAGCCATGGGTGTGTAGCACTGCTAGCCGTCACCTCAGTGTCCCCTCCCAAAACCCCTTTACCTTCTCCATTTACATCCGCCAACTCAGCATAAATAATGTTCGTCTATGACACCAATGTATTCCATTACAGCCCAAATATATTTATATATATATATACATACATACAAATGTACATACATTATATTTTGAATATGTTTTTTCAGGGATAATGTGGTTTTCTGTTTTTTAGGGGATAGCAATTTTTTAAAGTAATATTTTAACTTTATCGTTCTGGTGGTAAAGCGAGAGGAGTGGAGAGAGAGAATGTTCAATATCCCTGCCCCAGCCAATGGGAAAGAGTAGCCTGGTCATGTGCTCCTGACATGTGACTTACTGTATGGCTTTAGGCATCTGACAGGTCCGAGGCTGGGATTCAATCAACGTTCCTAAAATCGGTTAATTCTTGCTAACAGCCAAAAGCAATAATTCTGTTTTCCTACACAAACACAGTTTGCTGAGTTCAGCAATCACTAAAATGTCAAACTGAGTTTGGGAAGGAAGTACGAGTACATGGCATTCATTTTTAGTCAAAGTTAAGGGCGAATGTTGATTGAATCCAGGCCTATGGTTATTGTGTAGCTACAAGCCACTGGGTTTGTCTCTGTGCTGTGCCTTATTGCTGATGACTACCTCCGGTCTTGCGTGAGCACAATTAAAACAGGGAGCAGTAGTACAACTGTGGACTGAAGCTACAATTGGTATTTTTCTACGGTATGAGTCCTCGAAGCGCCGTTTTTAGGCAGGGAGAAACGTTTAGAGGGAGAAAGGTTTCTCTCTTCTTTACATGGTGATGCTGTGCGTTTGAATCCGTGTGCTCGTCGGTTTGATTTATTATCCTTGGCCAGGTGATTTCTTTGAAGTGGAGGGGGAATACCTCTAACTCGCGGGGATTCGCGATTTTAATGTTTGTCGTTAGAAAGCCGTGAACAAGCTGTTCGCCAGAGACAGCCTGCACTCACAGCACGTCCTGTATCGGCTGCGGTTGCAAATCTGCATAGCATAAACCTTTCTGCACCTGCATGGGAGAATGGGGGGGGGGGGGGGGTTGCAGTTGAAGACAGGATGAAATAAATCTTTTTTTTTTTTGTTTGTTTGTTTTTTGTTTTTATTAATGGAAATGTGAGTTCTGGAAACCGAGGGATAAAATGTTTCAGACTGAGAACTGGAGGGAAACTGTTACTGTGTGTCTTCATTACGATCAAACCCTCGGAGACAAGCAGTAACATACATAACACACTCATCCCTTGGGTTTGATGTGGGAAGAATCCAGCTGGGTTTGAGGGTTTGAAGTTGGAATGATGGGTAGAAGAACGCCGGTAGTCACATGACCCTTGGAATGCACTGCATCCAATGTACTTCCGGTCTTGTAACAGCAGTGGCCTTTACTGACTTTGTTATTTGTCTATTTAAAAAAAAAAAAAAAAAACACTTTTTATATTTTTTCCTTTCTTGGAATCTCAACTGGAGGTACGTATCTCGGTTGAAAATCATGTTTGTTAACGTTGACAATCGTGAGATGTGTTTCATGTGTGTTACTCTGATCAAATGGAGTGGGGGTTGGGGGGGGGAGGGGGTGTTGAGTCCTTGTTTTCCTGTGGGGTTTTGCACTCTTGTAAAGTCTGTTGTCCGAAAATCCGATTGGCTGCATCATATGACCTGTGTACTGTGTGTAATCTTTCCATTAAAAAACTGTGGGTCCCTAAAACCCATTTTACTTTTCAGAAAACACACCAACTGCCTATGGACTGCATTCATTCATTCAAATTTTACTGTGTGTTACCCTCAGTGTGGATGTTTTATCACCTCACAGGTTGTGTGTAATGTGTCCATTGCATTATCATCTTAGACAGAATATGAACACGCACTTCTTGTGTGAAAAGTTCTCACTCATGTAGAATTAACACAGCACTTCCCGTGCCGTTGCCATGCCAACCAGCTCTCACTTCTCTCCTGTCTGCAATGCATTGTGGGTATGGAATGTTACTTTTGCAGCAATGGGCTTTTGAAATGAAGTCATCCTTTACACTGTAGGTTCACAACAAAATTACACAATCTTATTTGTTGCTTTTCAGAAAGCACGGCCTTTTACATTTAGTTTTTTATCGTTTTTTTATCGACAGCTAAGAGGAGCAGCTAAGAGACATGCGTGTGTGCGTGCATATGCGTGTGTGTGTGTTATGTGCTTGTGGGTGTGTTGTGCACTTGTGGTAGTGTGTGCATGCTATGTTTGTGTGTGCGTGTGCTGGTCTGTGATTGTGCCCGTAGTGACGGAGACGGATGTGCACAGTGGTAGGATCGTTGTAACGAGTTGTAGGTGTCCGGGTAGGACTGCGTTGTACCTTGGCAGTACTTATGCATGTAGTATATATCCACTGTTAATGGTACATGAAGCTATGTAAAGTTGTGTAAGTCTTGATAAGAGTTTGCAGCCGTAAGTAGGTAATGTGTATGTGTGTGCAACTCTGTGGTATGTGTGTGTTTATTTAACATTTATTTACCCAGGGTAGGTTCGCTGAGCACTGATGCTGTTTTGCAGGAAGCCCTGCTTCACACTCAGACACATTCACACCTGGGAGCTGCCCAGTACAACTTCAGTCCTCTATTGTTGGCCACTGAGCAGCTCCACTGGAGGGAGAGGACATTTTTTTAGCCAATTGAATCAGGGGATGAGTTTTTTTTTTTTGTGCATGCATATATGTTTGTGTGTGTTTGTGTGTGTGTGTGTGTGTGTGGTGTTGTGTTGTGCAGTAGAGAGGCACAGCAGTAGCTGAAGATCTCTGCATTCTCACACCCAGCTATTGTCATTTCTGGAGGAAATGGTAATAGCTGGCTGTGAGTAATACACTATCTGAAGATGAGAACAAACACCAGAAATAGGAAGCTTTCACTGAAAAAAAAAAAGATACAGACCCTGTGTTAAAGAGAGAAGTTATTCCGCTCGTAGGTTTCATTCAGCTTCAATATTTACCTCAGTAATGGAGCGCATTCTGTTTCTGGCTCTTCTTTCAGGTACAGAGGGACTTTTCAACTCATTTTATTTACTCTCTGTGCAGGTTTGGGGATATATATCAGTGTCTGTTGCAGTTTTTAAAGTGCCAATAGGTTGGAACGTTATACAGATTATAATGATAATGCCTAACATGTCAAACAAATCGTAAAATTAAAGTTTGTTGTGCTAAAAGCTTAAAATGTAAATACCTTTTTATCCAGTATGTTATGCTGCTTGAGGTGGCAGTCCAGTAGAAAGGGTCGGGAACTGGGCCGGTAATTTAAATGCTGTCAGCTTGATTCCCGATCAGAGGATGCTTTGGTTGATGCATGTGAAAGTGCAGTGCTGTGCAAATTGCTATGGATAAGAGAAAAGCCAAAATGTCATGCGACTGTATCTTGTCAGGTCTACTAACAAATTTTAAGATTTTAAAAGGAAGCAGGATATTGCCGCCTGGAAGGTGACCGTTGGGTCTCACGAGACAAACAGGAACTGTATTTATTGACTACTTTTTGGTGATTCTGCGTCTTCCCTGTCGTCGCCTACTGAACCCCAGTGCGCTGTTTCTTTCTGTGCTACGCTGTCCTTCAGGCATCCAGGGAAAAGACATCTGGGGTCCCGCGGTCGTCACGGGCCGCAAGGGCGAGTCTCTGTCTTTCTGCTGCGGGTACGACGAAGTCTACACCCGCAAGGAAAAGTACTGGTGCCGAGGGGAGAGCTTTAGTTCGTGCCGCACCGTGGTGACGAGCTTAGGCCCGCGAAGTGGACGCACCTCTCTCGAGGACCACAGAGGTAGCAGAAAGTTTTGCGTCACCATAAAAGACCTCACAGTGCAGGACAGTGGGGCGTACTGGTGTGCCATGGACTTATGGATAGCCGACAGTCACGTGGCTGTTGCTCTCAGCGTCGATGCAGGTTAGTACTGGCTCACCACACCTGTGGTATTGATGAAGTGTAGTACAGTCATCGGTATTATACGAGAGCCCAGTTTTATTGCTTTTTTTTTTTTTTGATGTACATTGGCAATATTTGAAGAATCATTTCTTCAGACCCACCACTGGCACTGACACCTGGTTTTCAGTCCACAAACTGCAAAGATTGAATTATTTTGTTTTTGGCATGCTAGGAGGTGACAGTTCAATGATAATGCAAAGATTGATGAGGTATTTCCATAGTGGGTTAAACATTAGTTGTCTGTTCCTGATTATTGTTACTTTCAAACACCGTAACATATTCCTGAGGCACAAATAAAGTATTTGGCTTTATTGCTAATGTGGGGGGGGGGGGGGGGGTGGGGGGGTTTAGTGACGCTCACGCGTGCTTTCTGGACAAGCGCATCTCAGCAGTCGTGAGATTCAGGGATTTAAACTGCCCCCTTCTGTCCCCTAACAGCGAGACCAGTGACCCCATCGAAACCAAGCACAGCGAGCCCCACGACTAAACCAGCGACCACAATCGCACCCAGCCCCTCTGCGGGCCCCCCCGCGGCGACTAGCGCGGCGACTCTGGAGCCCCCAACCACCCCGCCGTCACGGAGAAACGAAACCGGGTGAAGTACTAAGCCTGTTTCCTGTGTCGCACTCTATAGTCCTCATGTGAGCTACATCGGGGAAGATACCCTGTTACAGCACACGGGGGTTTGCTAACAGTGGAATAACTGACCGATAATGTAATAACTGTTGCTCTAAGTGCCAATGAAAATGTAATATACATTTTTTTAAATGTAATAATTTGATCAATACTGTAAAAACTAGACAAATTATTACATTTATTGGTCATTTATTACATTAGCTTGTGGGTTAAAAAAAACGTTGGATAAAGGTTACTGCTTGTTCTGAGTAATTATTACATTATTGGTCGATATTATTACATTACTGGACTTCATTACACTTTTGTTGGCACTAAGAGCAACATTTTATTATATTATTGGTCAGTTATTACATTATCAATCAGTTACTACATTATAAGCAGTTCCAAGGTTGCATTTTATGTTCACATTTTAGACATTTAGATGGTGTTTTTTTCCCTCAAAGCAATACAGCTTGCATTGACAGACAGTTCAATCAATCAATCAATCAAACTTTATTTATATAACACCTTTCAGACAAATCAAATTGCAATTCAAAGTGCTTTACAAGCGATTAACAAAACATAAAATGTTAAAATGGATTTAGAGACTAATGCACACCCAGTGGAATAAGACAACAATAAAAGGTGGATAGTTAAGATAATAAAAGATACATAAAATATAATACAAACAATAAAAATAACAAGAAATAAAATAATGAGATATTACACAAAGTAAATCTTATTAAAAAACAGTGAAATGTTAATAATTTTTTTTTTTAATAATAAAATAAAATGCATGATCAACAGTAAAGTGTTGACAAAACAAAATAGAATAAAATAAATAATAATGATGATAATAAATAAGTGTAAATACTAAGACCATAAAATTATAAAACACTACATAAAAGCCAGACTGAATAGATGGGTTTTTAGTGTATGTTTACAGTTCATTAGTGCAGCTGGATGTTTCATTGAATATGAGATGCATCAGCAGGGCCCCACCTGGGAACTGAAGACGCCACCTTGGAGGTGCCAGCCCAGTTCCCTACGCCGTTCCTCAGGGTGAAAGTGTTCACTTCACAACAAAGGAGGGATTAAATGTACTTTCCAGATTCAAGCCTTGAATAGATAGGCTTGTTCTGCTAAGAAATTTGATTGTGTTAGATGATTCATAAAACACCATGTTCTGATGACAGAAACACCATGACAATGATCGCCTGATTTCTTTTAATTCATTAATTGCTTTACCGATCCCAGATTCTTCCTCAGTGTTTCAGGTATGGCATAATTTGTCAGGTTTCAGCAAAACAATAATAATGAGAAATGTTTTGGCATCTTTGTGAAACACACCTTTGGTAAATCGAAAAGCATGTGCCTAATTACTGAACTGTTACTCATAACTGTACACTACCTCAGGCTTGATGGCTACCACTTAATCTTCAGCCATCTGGATTGACCGCATTTGGCTCAGCACCGCCATCTTTAAAACTTTCACTCTGCTCTGTGGTTTTGTGGTCACTGGTTTGAACTGTGGTACTGGATGTTTGCTGACCGGAACCACACTGTGTTTGAGCTGTGGTACTGGATGTTTGCTCAGCAGAACCACACTGTGTTTGAGCTGTGGTACTGGACGTTTGCTGACCGAAAGACACTGCTTGTGTTTCAGCTCAAAGAGGCCAGAGGAGCCCAGCACATTAACCATCCTGAGCATTTCTACAGGTCTCCTGCTCCTCTTCCTGTGTCTGGCCTGCGTCATGGCCACCGTCTGGAGACGTACTGGAAGTGAGTGTGTTCGGAAAGTGTGTTCTTGCACAAGCGTGCTTGGTGCCTGCAATAGCCTCAGAAGAAGGAAATGTACCAAAGCACCAAGCTCTGCTCAAACTATTGAGTTGCAGTTTGACTTTATGCCGTCTCGTAGAGCATGTGCTACTTCTGTTTGAGCAACCACCATGTACTGTGCCATTGGTTTTGTAAAAACATGGGATTTTTCCGTTCCTCAATCACTGTCTTTTTGAACAATCTGTGTGGCATAATTACATTCATTTATTAATTTATGTTGATATTATTACTGCTATTACGCGCTGTTTTACCCTTTATTAAGTATGTCCAATCGGGCGACGCCAGCGCGAACACCACTGAAAATGCACTGAAAAAAGTAAAAGTGCAAAAGAGAAGGGGATATTTATTTATTAGTGCTGTTTGTTCTGAACATAGGCAGAGGCGAGCTGGAGGGGAAAGGGGACAGTTCAAAGGTAAGCACTCTCTGCCCTCCTCAGTCCAACTGCTGTCTGAGCTGCCAAAACTTGCTGAATTAACTGACTGACCGTTGACTGGATTAAGGCTGAGTGCTTATGAATCCAGGTTTGCTTGTCAAACCTGGAAATACAGATTTTTCCCACAATTACTTAATTATTATTATTAATAATAATAACAATAACAATAATAATAAGAGTATAAAGCCATAGTTTATGCCAATCTATGGGAACTTTAGCAGACGACGCCAACAATAGCCCCCATGAGACACCACATTTGACATTACTAAGGAAATGGGTGCAAAGACTACATTTCCCAACTTAATTTTTCCCTCTCCTGTAGTCATTTGCCGAGGCCACCGAGATACAGTACGCTGAAGTAACTGTCAATACGAGAAGTCAGCCCCTGAGTGACTTCGTCATATATGGCAATTTGTATTTTCACACAATTGCTGAAGATCGGTCACAAGAGGGCAGTGTTGAGTACGCTGCGGTCAAACGCTGAAGAATCTCCGGTATAAGTGGAAGAGGAAGAGCGCAAGAGAATCTGGAATAATCTTCTCCAGCGCTGAAAAGATGCTTCATTTTCTCTAAAAGAGGGAGTGATGTTCTTCAAGCATAAATGTGTGGCATTTAAAAAATGTATATAACCTTTATTTGCTGCAAGAAAAAAAAAGTGATGTGATCTTTCAAATGTATTTTTTATATTTGTAAAATATTTATTCTGTATTATACAGCCCCGAGGACTGAAGGCACAGGTGCTGATATCTGATATTTATTTTTATTCTGTTTGAAGATGGGGGGCCTCATCTTCACCAAGTACAGTTGATTAGAGTCCAGTCTAATGAACTTTTAAATGTTTCTCTTAAAGCAGGTGTGATCAGCTTTGGCACAGTGCCAATTTGACGGGACTTTGGGCGTGTTTTTGAGTTTCTTTAGAAATGAAGTCACACAACGGTTCTGCCAGCCCTTCCTTCGTTTTTCCTGTTCTTTTTTCTTTTTTACTTTTTTGTCTTAATGTCTAAGATTCTGTCTCAGTTGTTTCAAAACCTGTTTGTTTGGTTTGGAAAGCAATGGTCAGAGTTTTCATGTTTGTGTTTTTTTTTAAATGGTATGGTTTTATCAAAGCTTCCTTGTCTGTTTTAAAAGTGTATAGCAGCAGACTGTATACAGTAGCAGATAATGATCTCCTTTGGTTTTGCCCGTTTGGGTAGTCTTACACTTCTTTGACTCAAGTGTAAAATGATGATCAAGTTAAGTGCACTGGACCCAATTTCACTTCTTCCAAGTCGGTATTGTTACTTTTTGTCATGTCTCCATTTGCATCAGTCCAAAAACTGTGTAGGACTAGCCTTTACTGCTTGGAGTGATTGAAATCTTCAGTGGAATGCTAAAATAAATATTTAGCCTGTGAATCTCTGTAGAACCAGTCCTTTGCCACAGAAGAACAAGTTTTCATCCGTGAATTTTAATTTCCTGTTGAGTATACAAGTAACAGTTCGTCGATTCTCCCTCTTTATCTATATTGGCACTTATTGCCTATATTTCCTTTATTTAGCTGGAATCTGCAGAGGTTAATTTAACTGTCGCACGACTTTGATGCTTGTACCTTGTATTAGGACATTTGATCTTCAGGTCAAAACGGTTTTTTGCAGGAACTCCAGGGCTGTCGGCAGCAGCACTTCCTGTGTGGTTTCCCGTGTTTATAATTATCCAGAGCATGGCTAACTTCTCTAATCTCCCTTTCCTTCCATTGCCTGTGTCCTTCGGTTGGACGCCGTCCATGCAGTAGATGCCTTTAGTAAATTACATTACATTACATTACAGGCATTTAGCAGACGCTCTTATCCAGAGCGACGTACAACAAAGTGTATAACCAAAACCAGGAACAAGTGTGTTGAAAACCCTAGAGGGAAGTACAGTACCAAGTGCAGGGAACGACCGCGTAGTTTAACTTGAACCCTGTAGGTTAATCTGATTAACACAACAAAAACAGCAACAAAGCAGTCTATGCAAATAAAACAAGCAATAGTTGAGTAGGCACAAGTGCAATAACTAAGTCAACTAAGATAAACACTAAATTAAGACTATAAAAACATTTTAAAAAATATTAATTTTTAATGACTGAAGACAGGCTTTCATCTCACAGAAATGACACAACCTCCCAGATCCATGTCGGAAATATGAATGTAGAGGAATGTGTGAGAGTGAATATTTGTAAGCCAATCAGCAACGCCTGTAGTCGCTGATCTGTGATCTATGGGAAAAATCACTTGTTCAAAATACCTTGCAACTGAAAATTTTCTGTGCTGCAACAGGTGCAGCTTATAATGAACACCTGCCTGGCTGTTACTATTCATAGAATATTTGCCATTACACCAGGCTGGCCTGCAGAGGATGGGCTCCCCCTCTACAGCCGGGTTCTTCCGGAGATTTCTTTCCATTGCAGAGTTGTTTTCTCACAGCCGTTTCAGTGTTTTTCTTCCCACTGGGGAGTTTTTATTAATTTATTTTACCTCATTTGCTTGCTTTTTGGGGGTTCGTGTCTGGTTTTGGGGGTTCATGTCTGGTTTTTCTCTGTAAAAAGCGCAATACAAATAAAATTGAATCAAACTGCAGCACAAAATCCCCACATCATGTATGCTCTGTGTGGGCATAAGAGGTCACTGTCGCCTATGGAGAGTTTATGAATACACAATTCGGAAACAATGATTTCACAATGAGGGTTTCAAAAATAAAGTGCTACTCAGCACTGATGACCACAATATGCAAGCCTTCCTTTGAGAGAGATGGTCACCAAAAATGCAATGGACAATTGGAAATTTTTCTACACAGTCCGTAAGTAACAAATAAATAATACATTTATGTGCATTATTTTTTTATTTTGGTTATGGATTTATTATTATTATTATTATTAGTAGTAGTAGTAGTAGTAGGAGTAGTAGCAGTAGTAGCAGTAGCAGTAGCAGCAGTAGTAGTATTAGTAGTAGCAGCAGCAGTAGTAATAGCAGTAGTATTAGTAGTAGTACTACTTCTGCAACTAGTACAGAGGTATCAAATCTTACGATGGATACCATATGTATACTTTTATCTGGATTGTATAGTTGTTTTGGATCTGTGGTGACAGTTTAGCTCTCTTTGGACATTATTTTGAAAGAAAGATTGCTTAATCTTTATATTTATCATTTTACTTCACAGTTCTACCCACCCTGATTAGCTTCACACAAAACGCCGGTAATCCTAAAATACTTTTTCGTACTTTTGGTTTCTGCTTCACGAGAGTGATTGTTAATCCCTGCTGTGCTTTTTTCGCGGTAACCGATTTCGTTGTTTCCGCTCTAGCGTCAGGGGTCCGGGTGGTGCTGACCGCGGACCCGCCCTGGTCACGCGTGTCGGCTGAAGAGACCGTGCATCTCACCTGTGAGGTGAAGGATTCCGAGCCGTCCGTCCGATGGGAATACAGCTGGAAGAAGCTGAGAGGAACAGAAGGAACCACGCTGTCCTCCTCTCCGGGAGAAGGGTCGTCTGCTTACACCCTGAGCCATGTGCGGGAGGATGACAGCGCCCAGTACTGGTGCGAAGCCAAGGCTGGAAACCACTCAGCTGTCAGCGCAACGCGCGCGGTCATCGGTATGTCAGCACGAAGCTCTGCTTCGCTCTTTTTTTATATTGATATATATACATATAGTTTTTTTTTTTTCAAAAATAACTACAACAAACAATGTTGGGGGGAGGGGCAACGCCAGCACACATTGAAATACATGTTTCATACTCTGGACAAAATAATATATAAAGTACAGTATATAGTAAACAATTAAAATAAGCTATTTTAAAATAAAGTCTGAGATGGCAGAACACGGGTTTGTCCATGCCTGCACAGTGGAGGGTCTCGCTTTATTAAGCTTCGCTGTAGTGTGTTCCAGATTCACAATTCTTTGAAGAGTGCAGATCCAGTATTTACGCATGTACATTGTTTCACTCTTCATGCCCGAGCCATAGGCAGTTTAAAGCACGGGTAAAAGCTGAGGCTTAAAGGATGGCAGAGGTATCAGTGTTTTGGGGCACAAAATGGCATTTGTATCAAGGATTGTTTTTAGTTTATTCGTTTTTTTTTTTTTTTGTACATGTAACAAGAGGCACATTAGACATTGGAGGACTGGTGGAAGCACAGTAGAACATTTGAATGTGAATGAGCATTTGCCCTCTTCCTGCTTTCCTCTAGTATTGCATGTTTGTCACATCGAATGATTTCAGATCTATAGATAAAATGTAAAAAAAGACAAAGGGGACCTGAGTAAACACAAAACACTTTTTTTTTTTTTAATCTGTTTTTTTAAAAATTATTACTTCATTTATATAATGGAGAAGTTATAACCTTTATCACAACGTGTGAGAACGACCCCCTTTAACTTAACTGGCTGCACCACCTGAAGCAGCAATAGCCACAAGCTTCCTATAATTTGATATCAGTCTTTCACATTGCTGCTGAGTAATTGTGGCCCACTCTGCTCTGTGGAACTGCTTTGAGAAAAAAACATTTTCGAGCATGAGCTGCTCATTTCAGGCGCTGCCACAGCATTTCCTTTGAAGTCAAGTCGGGACTTTCACTAGGACGCTCCAAAAATGTTTTATTTAGTTTCCTTTCAGCCCTCAGTTGAATATATCAGAGATATTTCTGCACACGGGTGCTACTATAGGAACAATATCATAACAAACACATAATTAATAATCAGATATTTGTTAAACAGTTACATATATACAGCATATACTGTTAAAAAGGCTGTTGTTAAAAAGGCTGTCCTGTTCCTTTAAGAGGTGGGAACTGATTAGCCAATCACTGGCCGGAAGCGGGAGTGCCTCCTGAATCGCGCGAGAAGAAAATTAGAGGAGAAAACACGGGAGCTCCGGTACAGCATAGCCGAACGCAAGTTCACAAGAACTTTTAGCTTTAGCTTAACGTTCTCTGTTCTGTTTTTTGTAATAAGGCTAGTTAAGGTGTTTTGTGCGTTCATGAAACCGTAAGTTGCCTTCCGGGTTTCCCGACCGTTGCATTTACTGTTCTGGAACTAAGCATTGTGCCGTTGTAATCGGTTTGAGCCTGTTTACCGTGTGCATTGACTAATGCTAGATGGCGTAAAGATTATTAATAATGCTTAGGATTTTATATAGTAAATGGATCGCCTTTTTGTGAGGTATTTATGTTTGTGGATGCATAATGGAAGCGAAATTAGTATTATTAGTTAGTTTATCGCTAGTGCAATTAAGTAAGGTACGTTAATCTGGGGAGTTGACCTACTTTCGGTCACTTGCGCATGCGCATTTAGTGCCCATGTGCCTTGCACGCGGAGGTGCATACTTTAGTCTCGTGTACCGTATGCGAATATCGCTTCCTAGGCAGAGAGGGTTCTGGGGAGTGTATTTTATAGGTTATCTTACAGACTGTAGGTTAAGTAGATTAATAGTGAATATACATGTTATGTTTAGGTAGATATTATTGGCAACATGTATATTGGAAAGAGTCTATTATGTACAACTAATTCTGTATTTTATATTTTGTTTATATTTGTAGAGACCACACACACATAAACACCCACACACACCCATATACAAAGCTATTTCACCTTGATCAATGCCAATAAAACCCTTCATTGCAACTACGGCCTGGTCATTGGAACCCCACCAAGAAGCAAAGCCAGAGTTCTGACCGACTCTCCACAGTGTTTTGAACCATCCATTCACCAGCATAGTAAACTATTTTTCATATACAGTATGTATAACATTTATGTTGCAGTCACGAAGATGAAAATTGTAAGCTCCAGGTAAACGAGGGATTTAAATTAAAGCACAAAGACATTTAAGAATAATTGATGAACATTAGAAATCAAATTCCTAATGCTTCAGAGATTACAGGAACTATTGGTTACAGAATTTGGCCAATAGTTGTTTCATTTGCTTACAGAGGGTCACCCAGGTCAATTTCAATGTTTTCATAATGGTAACACACTTCACAGTCTTTACTCTTAACAGTTTACTGGACCACTTATTTGTTTTGTTCTTGTGAAATCACTTTAATGAATTCCTCTCAGAGCGATTCTGTTTGATTTGGACTTTCTGCAGTTCACGCATTAGTGGTGCTAACCATGGAGCCTGGTGGCAGGAGGACATTCTACACCACAGAACAAGTGACTCTGAGCTGTGGGATTCGCAGCAATCGGACCGGCTGGAGATATCTATGGTACAAAGACGGACAGGAACTTCCTCTGGACAAGGCTACGGACACATACACCATTCAGTCTGTTGTTCAGTCAGACTCCGGAACATATATCTGCAGGGGAAAAAATAAAATCAAACCAATGTACACAGCCAGCAGCAACTCTGTCATACTCATGGTTTCTGGTAATTACTCGTTATTACTTTTGATAATTAATGCAGTCAAATCTGGCAAAAAATGTAAAAATTTATTTGAACTATTTGAATTTAATCACAACCATTTCATGGAGTTTTTAAGATGTGGATTCCATCAAAATGATAATTCAGATTTTACTTTTATTACTTATTGCTTTTGCTTGTTAATTTAACCTAATTTTTACTTTCACTGCATTCTTTAATTTTTTTATTTAATTATTATTTTATTTTTAGGACCCCAGCTGTCTGGCGTATTAACTCGTCCTCAGGCTGTGCTGACTTTGGAGACTGCATGGATAGAGATCTTCAGGTCAGACAGTCTGACTCTGAGGTGTCAGGTTGAGGGGAGCTCTGCTGAGTGGAACTACACGTGGTACAGAGATGGACGGCATCTTCCACTGGACCCCAGCGGGGACAGACTCACACTCACCGCTGGAAACGACTCTTACAGCAGTGAATATAAATGCAGAGGAAACAGAACAGGCCAACCGTCTTACACAGAGTTCAGCGAAGGATTTAGAGCACACAACATTGGTGAGTTCCACTCCTTTTGTCAGGCTATTAATGAAATGTGCCTCACCCAAGACCACTTCCTCCACCATCCTCCAAGCCCTCGTGGTGAGCACAGCGTGTGAAAGGAAATCACACTATCTTGTTTGCAATAGACGCAGTCAGTACTCCACAGTGCACCATGTTATTTTGAGCTTAAGGATAAGCAGTTGAAGCCAATCCATGCAGCTAATGCAGCCCACACGCAAAAGTAAGTGATTTTCTGTCACAACACAGCCTTGCTGAAAACGGCACACTACGCTAAAGGCTCTTGTGTGGTGTGTTTGGCTGAGGACAGGTTTAGTGGTGTTGTTACAGCCAATAGCAACAATACCCCTGAATTATTACAACCAGGAAGCAAAAATAACAGCATATAAATGCCACATCACACAAATAAAAAAATTAATCTCAACCTTTAATACAAAAAATACACAACATCTACACAACAAGGAAACTTCTGGGTCAGGGCAGGTATGAAAGACCTAGCTAGGTCTGCACCATGCTGTGAAGCTTATTTTTACCAACCACATCCTACGCAGCTACACTGACAGAAGCTACACCCACATACTCAACTCACCCCAGAGGTAATGAGATAATGTGATAAAAGGAAATGTGTGATGGTAGATAATCACACCTGGGTCAAATACGTACTTGTTTTGGATTCAAATACTTTTCTGTGCTCTATTGATCTTGCCTGGTGTAATTGATCAGATGCCAATATGACCAGAAAGTGGGGTTTGCACTTTTTGAGAGTATTTTATTGGTTCCAATACACCAGGCAAAATCAGTAAAGTGTAGAAAAATAGTATTTGAATCAAAAAAAATACATATTTGACCCAGGTCTGTAGATAACGATAGATTATGAAATACAATGTAATCAAAGATAATGTAATGAAACAAAATATTGTAGTAACAATTTCAAAAACAGTGAAACCAAAAGGCTGAACTAAAAGTTGTCAACAAATCATCACAGGTGTAAAATCCAGGTTTAGAAAGTAAACTTCCTCCCCAATCACCTGGATTTGATCATTAGGATAATTCTTCAGCCAGGAGGTAGAACTAAGTGAAATCAGCTGGCTGAGTCCATGGGTGGAAGAAACATGTGGCGGGACTTTTACCTTCTGAACCTTGGACTTTCCACCTCTGCAAATAATAGAACAAATTGCATATGTCTTAGTGTCCTCCTCCGGGGGCGGGGTATAGGGGCTTTTTTTAACACCAGTGTGCTGCTGTACACATTCCAAAGGTAGCAGTGTAGCATATTGGGTATGGGAATAGGGCCTGTGATTTACAAGTTGCAGGTTTGATACCCGGGGTGGTCCAAAGCTGTTGTACCCTTTGGGCAAGGTACTTATCCTGCTGTATGAATTCAATGTAAAATGCAAAAGTTTTGTAAGTTTCTCAGGATAGCGCTGATGCTTCATGTGGAAGTATGTTTGCACGTCTGCAATGACACGCTGGCAGGGGTGATGCACACAATTCTGGACTTTGTGCATATGCAGTCTCTGTGTGGATGAAAGCAAACTGTTCTTAGTCCAGGACTTTTGAGCCCTCCCCCCACATACAGTTGGAGTTGGAGTATCCAAATAACTCATTATGAAAGCATAAAAACGAGAGCACAATCATTGTGTGTTCGATTGTTGCGACTGTCCTTTGTGACCAAGTTGAAGCCTTGAATATTGTCTGCTGGCAATGTAATGCAGTTCTGATCGGGCCAATCGACTGACACACCCTCATCTCCATGGCTACCACATACCATGGTAATAGACAAACAGACACCAGGGGAAAAACCAAAACGAAAAAACAGAGAAGCGATGACTGTAGCCAGGGCTCACGTGAGGTGATTCATATCAAATGAAACCATCCAGGGACGGTTGGTTTTGGTTACATTTGCAATTTCCACGGTTATGCCCACAAGCACCAGCACTGCACGGTCCACAATCTCCAACAGGTGTAGGTGATGTAGGTGGATGTTTAGGGTTCCATCCATGAGGGGGGGGGGGGTGGGCGCAGGCAGGCACCAAAGGGGTCCTCAAACACACCACCCCCCTCCCCCAGTCTCAGTTAGCTAAATTCAGGAGACTGATAGCGGAGGGAGGGTTCCTGTTTTAGTGTATATAAGATCTGTACATTTTTTAAGATATTTTATTAACAATGTTGTATTTTGTTTAGTTTTACTTTTAATTATGTAGGCTAATGATAATAATGTTTATGTATCTATTATGTGCTGAGAGGAAGGACCACAGTGGAAATAAGTTTGTTTATAATATTTTAATAATTGTCAAATAAACTAAACTAAACTAAACTAAACTAAAAGCCGACGGGTTGCCGTTAACAGTGGCTGGTGGTGGCCACAGCTTCACAGGCTGCAAGTCTTAGAAAGTCCCTTAACTCTGAGTCTCACCTCTGTGGGTTTTTTTTAAATTTCCCCCCAGTTTCCTGCACAGTGGAGAATCTAGCACGGGTCGCTGTGGGGGCGGCCATCTTGCTCTTCCTGTCCGTCATTGTGAACGAAGGCTTTTGGAGGAGGGCGAGGAAGATGAGGAGGTGCTGCATTTGAGCCAACGATTGTCCCTGTCATGGAGAAAAAAACCTGGCTGCAAAACAGCAAATTAGCCGGTTATTGTGCAGAGATTATTTTAAAAGAGCACCCAGAAATACTCTCAGAGAAATTATTTGTACACAGTATAAGTTCCAGTGTTAACTCAACTCTTAACAGATAACATTTGACATTCCAGAGTGGGACCAAATGTTATCTGTTAAGAGTTGAATTAACACAGTAAGAGTTGAATTAACACTATAACGTTTACTGTGTAGCTTGCAATAAATGCTTGTACTTTCATCTGGAAATGTATTGTAATTTAAAAAAATGAATGCTTGTATGTGCTTGTAAGTAAATCTAGAAAATATTTCTATTTTTCTAAGCTTACACAAATACAATTTTTATGGATTTTTAAGGGGCATTGTACATCCAATATAAATTTTGTTCCCTGGATTTTTTATAGTACTGTCCTGGGTGAAAAGGTGATGGATTCCAACGTTTGGTCAAATATATTTCGATACAAATTCACTCTTTCACTGTTTCTTAATGTTGTTCAGGGTGGTTTAGTCCTAGTGCCACCATGTCGGAAAGTATTAATTCGAGCTGGCACTCAACCTTATGACTCAGGTACTACTTACTGTCACGACTGAATCATTACTCTTCCTAAGGTCTGGGAGTGTTGCTGCGTAAATGAGCTCGAAAACCAGTTTGTCTTCAGGACCAAATCTGAGAATCTCCTGTTGGGCTTAACCTCCTGAACACGTATGGCCTTCTGTTCCGTCTCACATGTCGAGCCAATTTTCCATTCCCATATTTTTACAGCCTTCTTTGTGTATTTCATTGATGTATCAGTTATTGTTATTTGTTTATATAAAGTCATTAGCTTATAGAAATTATATCACATGGGGTAAGATATATGCACACACTGTATTTAAATCTTCAAAACAAGTTTAATGATGCAAACATTCCAAATTCCGAAGGTGTCGGTCTCTCAGGTATTGCTGTAGGTGAAGGTCTTTGTAGGCCTTCCTTTGTGGGTATTGCCTATGTGTGCTTCATACTACATTTCACCCTTTGAACTAAAGATCATTAATGGGTACTTTTTTCTTTTTTTAAAACATTGCCCATTTTTTAAACTTTTATATGGGATTAAATCTTGCATTCAGGTGTTGTAAAACTTACAGATGAGACTGTGTTCGTTTGATCTGGAAGGAAAAGGGGAAAAAACCAAGGTGGGATATTGCATACTTTTGTTTAGTATTTGGAAACATAACAAGAATTTTACAGAACACATTTACTCATCGTTGCACCTGTTAGCTCCCCACCTCTTTGTAAATGCTGCTTGTCTAAAATTCTGACGCAACACAATTTTTTTTCTATGTGTCCCTCGTTTCGTCCTATCTATTATCCTTGCTAATGCTAGTTTTAAAACACCTTTGTATGTATTGCATGAAAAAACATTTTTGACACATACCGTCTTGACTTGGTTCTCAGTCACTTTTACATGGTAAAATAAAAGTTACATTTTAAATAAATAAGCCCTCTTTTTTCAAGAGTGCCTTAAAAGTAAATTCATTATCAATCCAAATTCCAAGATATTTGTATTTATTTACTCTCTCAATATGAAAATCATTTAATTTGTCCATTTTCAAGTCGCTATGATCAATATTTCTTTGGTGAACAGCATTCATTTAGTCAGTTTTAGATTGATGAATGTATTTTGCAGGCTAATTAAGACAATCTGCAGGTTTTCAGCAGAACAACAGACAACTGTGCCATCAGCATACAGATGAATATTACCAGTACCTATGGATGAAACAATGTCATTAATGTAAATGGTGAACAAGAACGGCCCTAAAATTGAACCTTGGGGAACCTCTTTATTTATGCCAAGAAACTCTGATTATGAATCACCAAGTACAACACTTTGAGATCTATCTGGGAGGTAATTTATAAAGTATCTACAGGCAGCAGAATAAAAACCAATAATCAAGAGTCTCTGTTGCCAGCATTGAATGATCAACCGTGTCAAAGGCTTTGGAAAGGTCTACAAAAAGAGAGGCACAGTGTTGATGATTAGATCAGTGCAGACACAAAGTTTTTCACAATCAGGGAGGCAGCAGAGACGATACTATGTTCAGCCCTAAAACCAGATTGGTTGGTGTTTAAAACGGTGTCTAGCAAGGAAAGCACTGAGCTGTTGATTCAAAAAATTTCTCTAAGCATAATAATTTACAAATTGGACAATAATTATAATGATTGCTTGGGAAACATAAGCACGGAAAACAGGTGATCTAGTAATCAATATTGGGTTTCCCACTTTAGAAATGTAACCCCAATACACACCACAAGGTGTTACCCTTGCAGCACACTACAGTGTAGGTGAATTTGCAAGTCTGTTGTGGAAGACTTGTGAGTTTCCATAATTTTATGCTTCCCGCAGTTTTGATTTAGGCATTATTCCTTTACAAGCTTTATTGTGCTGTTGGCACGTTCAGTGATAGTTCAGATAGTACTTGGTGTGATCGCAATTTCTTTTGTCATCAAGTTCTTGTTATTAAAGAGGCATGCCCACATTCACAGCTCACAAATATTTCAAATGTTTTGTTTTTTTTCTCCAGGTAATCCAAGATTTAAATAGAACATACAGCATAATCATCTGGCTAAACTGACTATTGCAGTGCGATTCTACACAGGAAATAAGAATCCCTTACCCTTTAAAGGCGGGGAATTAGTCTGGTATTAATGCCAGTGTGTTAACATGAAACAGGCATGTAAATTGGAAAAAGGGAGGAGAGAAATCTTTTTGTGAATTTCTGTTAGCCAAGCTCAGGGAATGACAGCGTTTTGGCTCATCACGCTGCTGCAAGTCCCAACACTTTAACACGCCTTTGTGCGCCTAGAGAGGTGTACACTTGGTGTAAAGCCCAGCACTGCCGTGGAGGTGGAAACCCACCGTTTCCTCAGAACTGCACACAGCAGCTTGCAATCCCTTAGCTCCACCCCAACGGTGACATTTCAACAGGATATAACATTGGCCGCTGAATCTCAATGGCAATACCCATTAGGTCTGAATGATGGAAGAAGACCACATACATGCCAAATGGAACTGCTGTAAGGGCAACAGAGTTGAGTGTTCTGGCACCCATTACATTACATTACAGGCATTTAGCAGACGCTCTTACCCAGGGCAACTTACACAACTTTTTACATAGCATTTTTACACTGCATCCATTTACACAGCAGGATATATACTGAAGCAATGCAGGTTAAGTACCTTGCTCAAGGGTACAACGGCAGTGTCCGACCCAGGAATCAAACCTGTGACCTGTGACCAGCTCCTTACCCATTATGCTACACTGCTGCCCCCATGGCACCCAGGTTGCATAGTCTGTATTCATATTAATTGCAACCCAAACATAATGTGGCATTTACTAGCCTTCAGTAATTTTGCTGTAGTACACAGTGTATTACTTGTTGTAATGCTTTTCCAGACAGACCTGCATGTGTGGATGTGTGTACATACCTTCTCGGCATGTGTCCATATGAATGTGTATGTGAGTGTATCGCGGGCTTGTGCATCTTCATCTTAATCTTCATCTTGGTTGCTTTCAGTGAGATATCCGTGGAGGCTTCCATCAGACCCAGCGCATTTCAAGAAAATAACAACTGTTGCTACACACATTTGACCTTGTGAACCACAATGCCAGCACACAATCAGTCACATACAAAATGAAAAAAGACAGAAAAGAAGTGTCTACAGTCATGTTTCAGACAAGGAGTGTGTTTTATTTGTGATTTATACATATAGCCTACATTGTTATTGCAGAAAACGTGAAACACATAATAAGTGATCTCTGCAGCTTTATCTTCAGAACAGATGTAACACTGAAATATAGGCTAGGTTGGTGACAGTTATGAATGACTAAAAGCACTAAAATAGATATGGAAGCGGATGTCTATCTTGCGAATGATTCACAACGCAGTTTTTGCAGGCCCCCACAGACAAAAGGCGAACTGTCAATCTTGTATTCACGATTTTCGATTTTTTTGAGAACAGCCTCGAGGCCCGCATGTGCTGGAATTTTTCAAACACGACGCCACTCATAGTACCGGTCGTGCGGCCCCCCAGCCTTGTTATGTAACGACTTTTAAAAGTTTTTCTTAGTCTACCGTTCATGCCCAATAGTTTGCTTAAATCTCAGCTGTGGATTTGCATTTTGTGAGAATCAATGACCATATATTATCGCGATGTTCAGTTCAACACAATTCAGAATGATCTTGCCCTCAGCTGTTGCGAATTCACAGTTCAGTAGGTTCTGTGACAACGCGGACATCCATTTTGTTTACGTATTCATAACTAGGGATTGAAAAGCTATTTTATCGAATTTACATTTGTTAAAAGCAGGCTACATATTTTTCAAAAAAAAAATAAAAAATGCTTTGCCAGAATTATATCCAAGTTTTGGCGTTTGGGATGGTGTGTTTAGGCCTACATTTAGACGATCTCTATGTAGATTTGCTGTCTAGCCTATATGTCCATCTCGGATTATTACATAGGGCCTAGGTTTACTCGCGTTAGGCTATTTATTTATTTGTTTGTTTGTTGATGCGGTTTATTGTTATTTTTGTGCTTGTTTGTTTGCTTTTTAAAGCAGAAAATGTTAGACAACTTTCCGTTGAGGCCTCGCCTACCTCGCTTTTGCGGCGATACGGGGAGTGTCTTGTAGGCTAATAATCTCCCTAGGGCATGCTGCAGCATGGGTGTGGTGTACTGGGCAGGGTTGGGCAAGGTGTAGCCTAGCTGAGCGTATTTTCTCCGCTGCTGTCAGAAAGTAAAGTCTAAACGGCCTGCGAACAGCTTTGCTATTGACAGTCTCGGGATTTCAACCGCTGCCTTGAAGACGCTGATATACAAACACAACGAAAACAGGGGAATCTAAATTTTCAAGATGACGACTGATCCGTTGCGGTCGGCTCTGTCCATCAAGCATGTGGATGAAACGTCTCTCGCCGTCCCGTCGGATACCAAGCTGAAGTCCGGACAGCAGCGCGTCTTGGATCAAGTTCACTCCATCAAGAGGGGTAAATCTAAGTACGTCAAAACTGGATCCTCATCACCTTCACCTACAAGTAAGATAACTCTTCCCTTGCGTGTCATTTTGCGGCTGTGTAAATAATTTAAGCACAGTCTACTTTTTTAGTGTTGCAATGTGTAGGATTCATTATTATTATTATTATTATTATTATTATTATTATTAATAATGAATAAATATTATTTATTTATTTATTTATTATTTAAATGCTGATTATTAAAGTTTAGAGTCAGTCGTTGGTTAGGCTTAAGGTTTTTGAATGTTTGGAAGATAATAATAATTTCCCTTTCGTGTCATTAAGATGTAGGATTAGGATTAGGATTACACTTGTTCTGTGTAATATGAATTATCCAGCCTAAATGTAAAGCCAGCGTCCACACTAAATCAGGTGAAATATAGTGTATATGTGTAGATTTTGTTTGTTTCTTAACACCCAGGTAAGCTTTTTAAGCAAACAGCCTAATATACGGACCAATCTGGTGTGGCCAAAAATGCCTGTGATTGTGGTGGCTCTTTTTTTCCCTGAATCACATCCACAGGATGATGCTGTGTCAACGCAGCAAGCAAATTAGCTGAACACATTTAGCATTCAACACTGAACTAACTTAGAAAGTCAAACACGTTGATGAGAGCAATTCATTTATTTTAACAAATATTAAACACCATTTAAAGTGGCTGAGGTCTCCACAAAAGCGCATTGTAGATGGTTGTCAACACCATAGTGTCCCTAATCTCCAAATCTGAGGCCCTCTCCATGACCTTCCTGGGTATCTACCCTCTCGTTTCTCATTAGATGACATTCTGCAAACATGTAACAGGAATAGCGCGTTGTTTGTCCTAGAAACTCAAAGGCGACCTAATTTTATCAACTGTTACATTTATTCAGACTGGCACATCATGTTTTCTTTTTCTTTTTTCTTCTTTAAAATTTTTTTTTTTTGATCATCTAGTAAACAATTCCCACTAAAATTGCCTCAGAAAACCATACAAACTTTTCAAGTATAGATGACTGCTTGGAATGATGTATGATTTGATTTATTGTAAATAAAAATAATGCATTATATCCGAAAGTTACGTCTTTGAAATATTTCCCAGGAAGGTTGCCGAATTGCGTGTATACAAATCCGAAACAGTGGACAAAAAGTTATTGACCGTTTTACATGTCGAATGCGTTACATTTACCTAGATGTACACGGTATATGTAAATAAAGGGATTTGCAGATTTGTTTTGCGGTTTTGGTACTCAAGGTCAAAAATTCAGATTTTAACATTTGGGTTGCAGAATATCCTATGGCCTATGCCTGTCTGTCGATTAAGACACCTCTCTTATAAATTGAGGAACTAATGGGATAATTAGCTTGTAGCGATTTTACGATGAAATTGTATGCCTATATTTAACTGGAAAAATTATTTCTTGAAAATTAGTTTGTAGTAGCGATTTTACGATAAAATTATACTCCTATATTTAAAATAATAATAAAACATTTAGATTTATAGAAATTGCGAATTCATTTGAATGCCTTCAATCGCGAGTGGCTTTAAAGTGCGATATTTTGCCATTGTTTATCTGAGAACGCGTGCCCGTGTTCGTGAAAAAAAGAGAAAAAATCTCGTGCACGGCGTGTTTAATGAGGTGGTGGTTAGCCTGCATATCGGTGACGGTAAAGGCCCAATATCAGTGTTATTTTGTAAAAACCTAATAGCTTTTGTGCCTGTGTTGATTGGTTGGTGTGTTGATGTATACATGTGCTTCTGTTTGAGAGTGGCGTATTGCTATTTTGTTACCCGTATTAATTATCAATGACAGCTGACGGCGTTGAAAGTAGAATTATAGACCCATTGCATCGGAGCTTCAGGTTGTTTTCGTAAAATTTTGTTTTAATCTTGTGTAAACAAATAATTATGAAATACAGGTATTGTAGGCCTAATCCGTGTGATGTCATTGATGATTTATCTTTTTATATATTTGTGAGCATTCGGTCGGCTGGAGAAGCGGATTGGTCTCAGCAACGCCGGCTGGTGGAGAGAGCGCACGCACCTGGGTTGCGTTAATTAATCAGCCCAGGTGCTTATAGGTGTGTTCCTCAGCCGAGTTCGAAACGCCGAGAGAGCGTTTCTTTATTTAGTTTTTGTTTACGTGTTTGTCTGAGTACGACAAGGAAGTAGAAGTTGCTGCTAAGTTTAGCTTTCGTTTGCCTGTGTTGTTTTATATATTTTTTTCCCCCAGAACCCGTGATGGGGAAAGGCGAGGGTGTTTTATTAATTTAATTTCGTGTTGGTGTGGGTGCGCGCTCTCTTTCTCTCCTTGCGACAAACAACGGTGTTTCCCGAAACTTCCGCATCTCCCTTCCAGGGGTGTCCCACCGGCGTGTGACAATATTCATTTCCCATTTACGGTTCAATGCGGATCCCAGAATCATGATGTCAAACAACCTTTAATTGTCACTGATTGTCCCATGCGTTGCTTATAGCCTACAGCCTACGGGGTGAATTGCTGTGTGCTTAGCGGGAGTTTAAACCTCAGGTTTATAAATCTGTAGACCACAGACTTGCATGACAACTGGAGCAGCAATCCAGAGGTGTGGAATAAGGATTAGGTGTTCCAGTTGAATCGCCATTCTGTGGTCTAGAGGTTTAACCCTGATGTTTAAACTGCAGTTGACCCATTGGGGTAGATCATCGACCATTTCTCCATACAGAATCTCTCAAGCTCTTTCAAACCACACAGTTCAGATCAGTTAAGGTCTGGAGACTGGGGCATTGATGGGCATCGCAGAATTTGGTGGTCTGATGATTGTGATTCAATTACCAGTACAGTGGGGAACGGCTGGTATCGTAGAAGTGCATGAAGCCGCTGAATTTAGACAGTTTTTTTACAAGTTTAAATTTTGAGGCTCAGGTCTGGAGAGGCGCAGGGTCTGCTGTATTTTGTCGCTACTCGACACTTAATTGATCAAAGACGTTGATCAGAGAAGTTGGGCACACAGCTCTCCAGGACCTGGGGGGGTTCTCCACATGCCGTTGATCTTTAACCGAGCAGTGCAAATGTCTTTTTTCCAAAGTCACTCAGCTGTTTGAAAGCACACAGCACATGAAACAAGACCAGGACAACACCTAGCATATGGCTGGACCGGCCGACTAATGGTGTGACTTCATAACTCGGCCGACCAATGGTGTAACTTCATCACTCTCTCAGTTACTCGGTCACAGACATGCGCGTTTGTAGGGCTGGCCGGCCCCGCTGTTGGCGGTCCTGCCGAAAAAGGGGGGCTATATAAGGTGAGATTTCTGCAGGAAAATAATATCAGGGCTTTGATTTAAACCGAAGAGTGCCTGTACGCCCCGGATGGAATATGAATCACCTGTTCAGAGTGCTGGCATGCAGAGGCCTGTAGGACTCAGTGACATTAGGCGCTCCCTGTAGTGTTTCAGTGCGCTCCGGATCGGGCGCCTGGTTTTAACTCACAAATAGACAGGTTTTTAGCATTTCCAAAGCTTGCATCATCCTTAAAACATCAACGTAATGCATATTATATATGTATAATAACAACAAAAATAATAATGTATTATTATTGTTACATTACATACATACAAAATACTGCATCGAAAACGCCTCTCCCGGTGTTTTCGAGGCGCCCCGACTGCCGCATTTCTCCTGTGGGAACGGAAAGCGGCATCGACGACTGCTTTCTGGGCGGCGTTCGAATTACGTTACAGATCTGCGTTCACACGCGCCTGTCTCTCAACCGAAAAAATGGCATACACAGGAAATACCTGGACCCACAAAGAAGCGCTTTGTAGCGCACACGGACGTAGCAGATAGTTACGTTTTATTATGCATCGAGATCGCGAAAACTAATAACATAAAAAAAGTGTGACCACTTGCACTTCAAAGTGTAACATGTTTTATTTGATTGTTCTGCCGGAAATTACAAGAAGATTGCAACAAAAATAAGTAAAAAGTAACGTTATGGCTTTGGGCCTACATCAAGTGTGTTACTATAGTAAGGGAACGTAAACAATTCATTGACAAGAGTTGAGTTCTGCTGGGTGTGAAAGGTAAAGACGGCTCGAATGCCGCATTACAAATTCTGTGGGAAAGGGAACCTGTCACCGCATCAGAGGCGGCTCAGATGCGGTATTAGCTGTGTGAAAGGGGCTATAGAGTTACCCCCTTGACATCCACAACTGGTCTTGGCCACACAAGAAACACCTCAGAGGGCCTTGAGGGTTCACTTGAAGTGGTCATCTCCACTTCAAGTGAAGCCACTTGAGAGGACCCAAAAACAATGAATGAGGGCGTCACATGGGTCGCCCTGATGTTTGGTTCTGTCAGGTTGAAGGGTACACTAACGGTTGTGTGAGACAGACCACTCAGTGGACATGTAGCGATCTGGGAAGGGACTTTTAGTCAAAAGACAATACCACTTGTAGCAATTGTTGGGAACCTGACTGACGTGGGCCTTCTTTGATGATGTCATCAAACCTCGTCCCTGTTTTTTTCTGTAACATCGCCCTCGTGACATCATTACAGCGGGAGGTGCAGCTTGTTTTTACAAAGATAGGAGTATAACAGCTACATCTTAGAATCTCAAATTCACCAGTAGCTAATACAGTAATATATATATATTTATTTATTTATTTATTTATATTATTTGTGTTATAATTCTGGTTGGTGTGCACACTGAGGATATCGTTTCCAGTGGTTTTTTTTTTTTTTAAGCTATGCTTTACATAACAGTATGAATAGCTTTTCAGAGCAATTAAAGACAGGCGACCTGCAACGATGGGAAACTTCAGAAATTTGCAAAGCACTTGTCAAAAACAATGGCGAGCCAAATTTGCATTGACAAATGTGTTCTTTTTTTGTTCTGTGAGAATTAACAGCGTTGTCATGGCGACCCTCAGCTGCTTGCCTTGGTGAGGCGTGGAACACGGCACGGACTTCCTCACTTTTGTAATCAGGCTGTGCCTGAAGCGTTGCTCCTCATGGAAATGGTGGTTTATTCCCCTCATCAAAGCAGTGGGGTGATTCAAAATAGCAAAATTGCATTAAAAAAAATACAAAAATAAATAACTGTGGTCATTAATCATAATAGATCCAAAGCTTGTGTGCTGTTTCTGTGATACGCTCCCCCCGTTTCCCAATTGCACTCTCTGACACGTGAGGGGTTGAATTTGAGTGACACGTTGGATTTACTGTCAAAGATTCAGAATGCACTGCTTGTCTGTGTCAGTGTAGAAAAAAATGGTGATTTATTGCAGTATTTATAGCTGCTTGACAAAACCGTGAGAAGAAATGATAAGAATGGAGAATGCAGGAGAACAATGAAGAGCAGCACTTTACTGTCTAGTAGGGATATCGTAAAACGTTGATCCTGTACATCGAGTTGCGTTCGGCGCATCGCTCTTGTACTTTTTGAGGTGTCGGTGGATTTAAATGGCAGTAAAACCTAACTTTTTTGTCGTTCAGTTTTTCTGTTCGTCTGCTTTTGTGATTTCATACAGTGGAGGACCACACAGAGATGACTCTCACTCTCCTTCACACAGCCTGGTCACCCCTCTGACCTCCTCCACCCCATTTTAGTTGTCAGAATTTATTTTAGTTTTGACAGAGTTTGATAGGTGCAATGCAGACGTTTGTGCCTGAAGACTGTAAAACATCTTCTCTTGACTTGTACAGCAGTCACCTATAATGGGCAGTGGGCCTTATGAAAGTTGTCGCCATTTTGAATTCAGTTTGATTCAAGTGTTTTTTGTTTTTACTCTTTCTGTATCCTGTTGCGATGATATTCTTTTGAGAAAATGCGTGTTCGAATGTAACAGGGACGTTATGTTCATCGTTTCTGTATGCGTGAGTAAGTCTTTTGCCTAAATATGCAAAAATAAGACAAAGGAGCGCTTGTTGGGCCAAATGTAGGCTGACTAATTTATTTGAATAAAACGCTTGTAATGTCTGACTTTTTGTTGCCACTCTAATTACGATCGTATTATTATCTTTATTACGAGCTAATCTACGAGTTCATCAGCTGGTCTGTCGCCAGTATTTTCATTCGAAATTTGCTGATATATAAATAATCGTGGGGAAAGTTTTCCCAATTAGTGATGCTTGCACGAGGCATCGATGCCAAGTCCAGTGTCTGGTAGACGCTGCAGGCTCGCACAGGAGATCTCTCTTTGATGTGCCCTGTCACTCAATAAAGTTCTGAAGTCATAGGCTTTGTGACAGTAATCTGCACACTCAGAACACTCATCTGCATTTCAAAGTGTGCGAGCACAGCGCTAGCTACTGATAAAAGTTCCCGCTACGGTGTTTTGACCTGAGTGAGAGAGCGCTTCTGCTGTGCCCCCGGTAGAAAGGTGGGCGTGAGCTGGCATGCCTCTCCGTCATCCGACGCCCTATCCTAAATAAACAGCAATATCTACTTTACCTCCGATATACGGGGATCACCTGCTCTGTCCGATCTTTCTGTGGATCACCTTTCATTGTCTCTGAAGTAGGCTAACACGTGTCACTTGTGTAGTATAATTCTTCTTCTTCCATGTCAGTTTTTGTTTTATCCATGTTTATTTATGTTTATTTTACTTCATTTGCAGTGTTGTATAGTGATTTAAGCATGGGAAAAAGCAGTTTATAAATAAAATATATTTATTATTATTATTATTATTATTATTATTATTATTATTATTATTATTATTATTGTTATTGTTATTGTTGTTGTTGTTGTTGTTGTTGATGTTGATGTTGTAGAATGACCTGTAAATGTCTCCTGCCTTCACTTAGTAAGTGTCTTAATGCAGTAGGCCTATAGATTCATTGCATATAGGGCCTGTGTGGAAGAGAGTTTTTCTCATTATTCTGAGTTTGAAACCTAAGGCAGTAGCAGAAACATATATGAACTGTATAAGCTTGCTTAGGGCGCTTGCTTGTATGAGGTAATGGGTGTGTAGCACGGTGTGTTCTCTGAGTCTTTATAGGCCAGCACAGTTTATGGGTTATAATGACAGCCCCAGATTTGCGTTTATTATGTCATTTTTATTTTTACGATATCAGTTTAAGGGTTTCAGATTTCACACGCCTCTCAGCAGTTCTGCTTGCTTGTGTAAAACAGTCTCTGATGCGATATGGTTACCCTCCACCTGAATAATGGAAAATGAATACTCGCGTAAGTTCATTGCTCAAAGTAAAGGGCAAAGGTCACCATGCCTAATGCAGATTGATTCAGCTGGTTTGTTTGTCTATACAGTGGCTGACTGGCCATTATAGGAGGTGACGTTGAGCTTAGCCTAATTAAACTGAAATAAACTGCATCCTATCTATGTGATTCAAATCATTGCATAGGGCAGTATTGTTCAGATGCAGTCAGGATTCCTCTTTTGACAGTGAATGAATGTGTGTTTTGGGCTGTATCATCTGAGAATCATGGAAACTATATGTGTATTTTTTTTTTTAGAAAATGCTAGTGTGCTAATATTGAATGTTGAATTGGCAGTCTTGTTTCATGTTTGTTTTTGTTTATGCTCAGGTTCTTGTGCAAAACAAATTCCCTTCAGGGCAATAAAAGATTGATTGATTGATTAATTAATTCATTAATTAATTCATTCATTCATTCACTTGCTCGCTCAGTCACTCACTCACTTATTCATTCGTTCATTCACTTGCTTGCTAGTCACTTTCTTGCTCAGTCACTCACTCATTCATTCATTCATTCATTCATTCGCTCAAAAGGAGTGGGAGGGGTGTTGTGAACCTCATCAGAACAGACGTGTTCCTCAGTGATGTGTATCAGGTGTGACATGGACAGAATATTGAGTTCCTCTCTGCGTTGCACACAAATATGTGTGGCCAGAACCTTGAGTTCCTCTCTGTGTTGCTAAATCAATGTGTGTGGCCAGAACTGTGGAGTCCTCTCTGTGTTGCTCACAAATATGTGTGGACTTCATCTGATGTGGTGAATAACAGCGTGCGATGTCCCCTTGCGCCAAGTCGCTCCGGGATGCGTTCCCCTCTCCGTTTCTGTCACTGAAGCCCTGGCTGTGGCCTGGGGTTACACGTGGCCTGCCAAGGAATTTCGGTTTGGCCCCAGAAAGGGTTCGTAATTAAAAAATAAATCATCTTTAAAAGTGATGTGTATGGAGGGGGAAAGAAGATCTTAACTCACATTCCTAAGTATGCCCCATCATACGGATTCAAAACAGACGACTGCAAAATATAAAAAGTCAAGTTGTCGTACACAGAGCAATGTCTCAGTGGCATTTTATTAACCCTGGTAATACAGTATTACAATCCGTGTTCACACATACGTAATTGGCTGACCAAGGCCATGCTGTAGTAGCACATATGGGATCAGGAAAGAAACACACCTCTACAATTTACAGTTCAGCCATTTGGTAGATGCTTTCAGTCAAAGTGACTTACAAAAGCATTTCACACGGAGAGCAAACACCACTAGAGCTAGAGATAGGGGAAAATTTTGAGTGTCACTGACAACGCAGACCTTTTGAGATAAAGGGAGTTTTTTTTTTTTTTTTTTACATCTGAGATTGTAGTTTGTCTGACTAAGCTCAATGATAATGTAATATTTTTTTGCTTGACGTTGCTTGGTAAGCCAGCAGGTTGTTGTTGCATGTCCTATTCTCTGTCATTCCAAAGGTAATGAAAATTCGGGAGTTTCTTTTTTTTTTTTTAACCTCACTTCCTGAATTTTTTTGCAGGTTCAGGTTTAGTCTCACCAAATTTTTCCTATTTGCTATATTGTCTCTGTAAAAAAGGCACTATACTAATAAAGTTGAATTGAATTGAACTGATATTGACTACTCCCACTTTGCTTTCCACAGGTCCCACAACCCCTCAGTTCAATGAATTTCGGTGGCTGAAATACTCTGCATCCACAAGCGATGGATCTGCCTTCTTAAAGGGAAATGCAAATGGAGGGACTAACTTCAAGAAGACGGTACCAAACTGTCGATCATCTGATCATTTTGAATGGACTGTGAATGTTGTATACTTTCTGTGCATTTGGTCTGAGCTGAAATTAATGGCAAATGATGTATGAATTCACTGCTACTGTACGTGGGAAAAAAACCTGAAAATAGAAAGGATGGAAGTGTCCTCACAGCTGGATTTTATTCATGTAGCACGTAGATTGCTGATTTTAGCTGAAATTCACTTATATAATGCGTAATTAGGTTGCTGATTTAGGCTGAATTGTACTAATGTAGCATGTAATTAGGTGGCTGATTTTGGCTGAATTTTACTGATGTAGCACGTAATTAGGTTGTTGATTTCACCAGATACAGTTGACGGGGTCTGACAGGGAGCTGAGACAGAGACAGGTGTGAATGCTCAACCAGAAACAGCCCCTGTCTCATCGTTCGAGTGAAAAACTTATATCCAGAGTGGCCTTGAGCTCGTAGGGGTAAACATTACCCAGCAATAACTCTGGTGCAAAATATCAGGGAACTAATAAGATCAACCAGTGAGTCAGCTGTGCAAAAAACAGTTACCGTAATCTCTCTGACACACGCACACACACGTTCACACACACACACACACACTCGAATGCAAACCTTTTCGATACAGTCACCTTCTGGGAGCATCGACTGCCTGACGCTTTTTCGCTGCCTCCCGCTCACGTTGTGACTCATCGAGCGTTCACGTTTTTCACCTTCGGAGCTGTTCCGTCTTGTCCTCGTCACGCACACCTTCCTCCGTTTCAAATGGGTGGTTTTGATTCGTCGGGAATCTGACTAGCGTTATGAAGCTGCGGTTTCAGATGCCCAGGAGGTGCAGCTGAAGCTCGCCTCGCTGAAGCTGAGTCACCCTGGCTGGGCCGGGTGGGGCGGGGCGGGCGGGCCCTCGCTGAGGGGAATTACAAAGCTCCAGACAAACTGGTTCTTCCGCTTTTTTTTCGGTCGTCACACCCCTGGCTGTCCGATTGACCCCACTCTCTGTTCCGAATTTCAAAAGGGAGCGCGTTCAGTGGGACGGGGTAAGCAGTTGTTGTGCAGCGAATCTGTCCCGCCACCGGAACTGTGCCGGTTTTCGAACGCTGGTTATGTGGTGATGTGGGGCGGCACGGTGGTGCAGTGGGTAGCACTGTCGACTCACAGCAAGAAGGTCCTGGTATCTCGGCCTGGGCCTCTCTGTGTGGAGTTTGCATGCTCTCCCCGTGTCCGTGTGGGTTTCCTCCGGGTGCTCCGGTTTCCTCCCCCAGTCCAAAGACATGCAGGTTAGGCTGATTGGAGACTCTAAATTGCTCATAGTCATGAGTGTGTGAGTGAATGGTGAATAGTGTGTGGGCCCTGCGATAGATTGGCATCCTGTTCGGGGGGAGATTCCTGCCTCTTGCCAAATGCACTCTGGGACAGGCTCCAGCGACCCGCAGCCCTGCCCAGGAATAAGCGGGTATAGATAATGGATGGATGGATATGGTGATGTACTTATCCTAAGCAGTTTCAATTAATGTCCAGCTGTCTCAGTTCCAGAGGTGCAAAGTCCAGGGGTCAGAAAGTAAAAGTCCTGCCGTGTGTTTCTTACACCCATGAACTCACTAATTAGTTCTTCCTCCTGACTGAAGAATTGTGCTAATTAGTAAATCCAGGTGACTGGAACAGAGTACTGGGAGGACTTCCACTTTGTGGATCTGGAGGATCCTCACCTCTGATGAATTATAGTATTGAAATTTTATACTTTATACATGTTTCGCTCAGCAAGGTAGCAGTAGCAACACCTACAACAACAAAGGAATTGAATGCAATGCCCTTCTCTTAAAGTACATTACATCAGTATGTCCAGCAGTGTCTGCATGTTTGTGAAATCACTTTCCTGCTACAGGCTGGTAGGATTTCTCTGTGCCCGGGTGCCCTCCTCCACACTCCCAGAATGCAAAGCCTTTTCTAATCTCTCTCAACTTCAGAGCAAACCGGCTGACTCCGCCAAAATCCGATTACGGCAGTGCCACTGATACTGTGTTTGATCTGTGGAGCCGAACACTTTTTTCTTTTTTTTTTACGGGTTTGTTTTGAACACAGAGTCGTTTCCCACTGGTGCAAATGTTTAATTCATGGTTACAGCCTAGAGGACTTTACCTCAGTGGGTGTGTCTGAGCAGAGCTGTTTTTCAGTTTTCAGGCTCCTCGGTGCCTGATTCTGGGCTGGGGTGGGGGCCGGGGGGGCTGGGGAGACTCTGGGTTGGGTGGGGGCGGAGGGGCTGGGGAGACTCTGGGGGGTTTTAGGTGGGAGCAGTGGACTGACTCGTGCTCTGCTCTCCTTCCAAGGTCAACTCGCAGCAGGCCTTACATCCTAACGTTGACTACCTGAAGGGCACCGGCAGCACCCGGAGGACCGTCAGCACCTCCGGCCAGTGGGAGAAGCGCTTCCTGTCCATCGGTCACGCCAACTCCAGGCCCGTCACCCGTCCGTCGATATACGGCAACGGCCTGAAGACTTACCGCAGCGACCCGGAGCTGGCCCCCAGCGGCACGCTGACCAGGCGGAGCATGTCCAACTCGCGGTCGCTGGCCACCCAGCCCAGCCTCTACTCCATGAGCAACGCCAACGGCTCAGGAGTCAACAGCGGCTCCGCCCAGTACATGTGCCAGTACTCCGCGCCGGCCCGGGGCTCCAGCTATAGCCAGCTTCGGAACAGCGTTGTCTACCAGGACAACAGCCAGTTTCAGTTCGCTGCGGCGCCCTCCCACGTCTCCAACACCGAGTCCAAGATGTCAATGCCCAAGGTCATTGGGTGAGTGAGGCCGGCAGGCTGCTGGTCCAGGAAGTGGCCCGTCCCCCCCCACCATCTTCCCCATTAATTTAGTTTAATTAAAACTTATTTGTGTGGTTCTTGACCGTGTGATCATTTGGTCGTTTGATCAGTGTGGAAGGAAACGCGGCGGACATCACCATGAAGGAGGCCGTGGAGTATCTGATGAGCCTGGACGAGAACTACCAGCACTGCGGAGCCTCCTTCATCCAGCACAGCACCTTCACGGAGGACAAAGCCAAGCAGGAGGTGAGACTGCTCGCTCTGATCAACCCAATAGAGCAGGAGGTGAGACTGCTCGCTCTGATCAACCCAATAGAGCAGGAGGTGAGACTGCTCGCTCTGGTCAACCCAATAGAGCAGGAGGTGAGACTGCTCGCTCTGGTCAACCCAATAGAGCAGGAGGTGAGACTGCTTGCTCTGGTCAACCCAATAGAGCAGGAGGTGAGACTGCTTGCTCTGGTCAACCCAATAGAGCAGGAGGTGAGACTGCTCGCTCTGGTCAACCCAATAGAGCAGGAGGTGAGACTGCTTGCTCTGCTCAACCCAATAGAGCAGGAGGTGAGACTGCTCGCTCTGGTCAACCCAATAGAGCAGGAAGTGAGGCTGCTCACTCTGCTCAACCCAATAGAGCAGGAGGTGAGGCTGCTCATTCTGCTGAACCCAGTAGAGCAGGAGGTGAGGCTGCTCACTCTGCTCAACCCAATAGAGCAGGAGGTGAGGCTGCTCATTCTGCTCAACCCAGTAGAGCAGGAGGTGAGGCTGCTCATTCTGCTCAACCCAATAGAGCAGGAGGTGAGGCTGCTCATTCTGCTCAACCCAATAGAGCAGGAGGTGAGGCTGCTCATTCTGCTCAACCCAATAGAGCAGGAGGTGAGGCTGCTCTCTCTGCCCAACCCAATAGAGCAGGAGGTGAGACTCCTCTCACTGCTCAACCCAGCAGGAGGTGAGACTCCACTCACTGCTCAACCCAATAGAGCAGGAGAAAGATTAACTGATTGATTTAATTTCAGTCTGCATAGGTGTGTCTTTATATTGCCCTTGGTCAGCATCCTCATACAACCCCCATTATCTCTCTATTTAATTTTATTTACTAATCGACCCCTGGAGTCTTTGCGAAGCACATTGATTAGCAGAAACTGCTTGGTTGGTACAAAAGCCTGCACCCGCACTGGCCCTTCCTTGATGAGACTGAGGACCCCTGACTTCGTTGAAGGCTCCTTCCAGGGAGGATTCTCCTGCGTAACACTCCTCCCGTTTTTTTTTTGGGTGGGTGCGTCTCTCAGGTGCTCCAGCTGAAGGGGATCCAGCCGCTGGTGGGCCTCCTGCGCAGCTCCAGCACGCAGGTGCAGCTGACGGCGTCGGCCGCGCTGCGCAACCTGGTGTTCAAGAACGACCAGAACAAGGAGGAGGTGCAGCGGTGCGGCGGGATTCCGGAGGCCTCCGCCCTCCTCAGGGACACCAGCGTCTCCGAGACGCAGAAGCAGCTGACAGGTAGGTCCGGTGGCCGACGGCTTTAGAGTCTGGAATGCTATGTGCAGGCGTGGCGCGGTGGTGGTGGCGGTGGTGGTTAGAGGGCTGGGTTTGCAACTCCGTTGTGGCTGTAGGCTTGAATCCAGGCGGGGCACAGCCGTTGTACCTTTCAGCAAGGTACGGAGCCAGGAATCGCTTCAGTAAAATATCCAGCTTGTAACATACAATGTGAAAATGATGTAAACTGTGTAGATTGCTCTGGATAGGATTATCTGAGAAATGTGGAAAATGATGTCATGTAAACAGGAAGTGACTTTGGTTCTCTCAGATTTGTCAGGTGTGAGCGCTCTATTTATGAAATGGTTTTATATTAGCTCTGAAACAAAATAACAACAGTGAGCTGCAGTGGCATGGCATCCAGTCTACACTATGATAAGCATGTGCCGAGATGATTAACTTGGGCTTGCCGAGGGCTCGTGAAGTTTTCTCACCAAGATTAGCAGATTGCTGTCATTCAGATAGGAATGTATTGCCGTGACAGAACGCTCTAAGGCCCAGAAATGTCAAGTGAGCTCAGTACTTCAAGAAGCCTTGTCTGTTGGGATCAGCGTCGAAACTACACCCACCCCGTTCTTTCTGTTAATGAAACGTCACAAGCAAGTGATTCCAGCAAGACTCACAGCAAATGCACAGAACGCTCAGTGCAAAAGAGATGCTGTCTTTGTTACCTTGGTTACAAGGTATACAATCATAGGCTCGACCTGGAATCAGTTATTCTTTAACTTTTGCTCTTTGTTACGTTAAATCTCTTTTTTTCTGTTACTATTTATTAGTCTTTTTTTCCATGAACATAGCTTGGTGATTTTACCTGTCATCTAAATGAATAGTAGGTTTTTTGGAATGTTTTTAAAAAAAATTTTGTTATTAAAAGACAGTGTTCCAGAACTCCATTGCTTTCAGTTACTAGAAGTCATTGTTACATCAGCATTAGAATGCTCCGTTAAGAACATTCTAATCACATATCTGTGATCTTGCACCTTAAAGGGTTATCTTGCCAAACATTGACATTGGCTAAGTTAAGTTACTTGTGCGGAATTGTTACCAACATGGTTTCTCTCTCTCTTTCTCTCTCTCCCTCTCTCTCTCTCTCTCTCTGTCTATCGCCCTCTGTCTCCCTCCCTCCTTCAGGCCTCCTGTGGAACCTGTCCTCGGCTGAGAACCTGAAGCCGGAGTTGATTAAGACTGCCCTGCCCGTGCTGACCGAAAGTGTCCTGGTGCCGTTCACTGGCTCTGGAGAGCAGAGCGCTAACATTAACATGGACCCGGATGTCTTCTACAACGCTACCGGCTGTCTACGGTGAGCCGCCGCACAGCCGTCCAAACCGCCGTCCAAAACCGCTCTTTACGCACAGCGCACCGACCTGCGTTCGGCGCGAGCCGAGTGCATGCGCTTGCTTGGCTTCTGTCTTGAGCGCCGTGCTCAAACGTGTCATGCTAAGATGCTATGCTAAGGCTAGCGTTATGCTAACTCGGTAATGAAAAGATGTTCGACGCCGTTCAACATACAAATGTTTTTTTTTTTTTTTCCCCATTTGTTAAACTCCAGGTAACCTGAGAAAGAGAGTGCTGTGCATGTTCATGTTATCAGCTGTAATATTCTGTCTTTACTGGGGAAATTCCCCATGCATGTCTTCCATTGATTTCATGAAGTAAACCCTGAACACAAACTCATTTCAGTGGACTGTGCAAATGAATGAGTCTCTGATGATTCATAACGATTGGCACATGTGGTTCTTAGTGCCACCCACAGAGCTGCATTGAAGAATTTACCCTTTCAAATTTGAATGAACCAGTGCCATCTTATACAAGTCAACTCATAAAAAAACTAGGCTTTTATTCATTTGCACAGCTGTGCTCTTACCTGTTTTTCTCTACATGTACCTACTAGAAACCGCAGACCTTTACAGTTTAATTTCTGGCATTTAGTGAGGCTCAGGCGTTTATTTATGTGGCATTTGAAAAGCATTTTAATGAAGCAGTACATTCCCTTTCCAAGTTTCCACTATTTACATTTTGGCAATTAGTAGAAGCTCTTCCCCAAAACGACTTACTTTTTAAAAACAAAAAAAAACAATGGATTTATAGTCCTGGGTGTTCTGCAGAAGCACTTCAAGTTAAGCACCTTGCTCAAGGGTACAACGGCTGTGCCCCACCTCGGAACTGAACCTGCAACCTGAGAGTGGCAAGCCCAGCTCCCTAGCCCTACTACTCCCTACCCTACCTAACACTTTCATTTATCAGAATTTGAGCAAGCTGGCTGTCCTTGTTTTTACTCTGGTAATGATACTCTGGTAAGGATAGAAGCTAAGAAAGCTGGCTGTCCTTATTTTTACTCTGGTAAGGATGGAAGCTAAACAAGCTGGCTGTCCTTGTTTTTACTCTGGTAACGATACTCTGGTAAGAATAGAAGCTAAGAAATCTGGCTGTCCTTATTTTTACTCTGGTAACAATGGAAGCTAAGCATGCTAGTAGTCCTTGTTTTTATTATCTGTAAGGATGGAAGCTGAGAAAGCTGGCCCTCCTTGTTTTTACTATGGCAAGGATGGAAGCTAAGCATGCTGGCTGTCCTTGCTTTTACTGTGGTAACGATGGAAGCTAAGCAAGCTGGCTGTCCTTGTTTTTACTGTAGTAACGATGGAAGCTAAGCAAGCTGGCTCTCCTTGTTTTTACTATGGCAAGGATGGAAGCTAAGCATGCTGGCTGTCCTTGTTTTTACTCTGGTAACGATGGAAGCTAAGCAATCCGGCTGTTCTTGTTTTCCTGTCCTCCACAGTAACCTGTGCTGTGGAAAGAAGGGGAACCGGAAGGCGATTCGGAACTCCCGCGGGCTGATCGACTCGCTGGTCGGTTACGTCCAGGACTGCGTGGCTGCCGATCGTCCTGACGACAAGGTAGGGGGTCCGATGAGCCTCGGCCCTGCACTGGACAAGAGAGCTGCTCTCCAGTCAGACACCCTTCCAATTTTACATTCATCTTCCAATGAAGATGGCAGCCAGAATTTTGTAACTTAAAAAAAAATTTTTTTTTTACCGTCAACGATTGTGTCCGCAGGGATGTAACCTGTTCTCGGTCTGCTAAAAAGCACTTTTTGTACATCGCTTTGGATAAAAGCGTCTGCCAAATAAATGTAATGTAAAATGTAAAAAAAGGAAATTTTCAATTTGTTTGTCTGTCAGACTCTTCAAATTTGATATTCATCTTCTAATATTCTGAGAACCAAACAAATTTTTTACCTTGAAGGATTGTGTCTGCAGGGTCTTAAACTTCTCTCTGTTACCCCCCATTTTTTAATGACCCCCCCCCCCCCCCCCCGTTTTTCCCTCTCCCAGTCGGTGGAGAACTGCGTGTGTGTCCTGCACAACCTCACCTACCAGCTGGAGACCGAGGTGCCCAGCCACTTCAGCAAGATTACTGCCCTGGCGGGTGCGCCCAGCAGAGGCTCCGCCCAGCAGACCCCCACCTCTCCCATTGGTTGCTTCAGTCAGCAGAGCAGCAAGGTTCCGCAGGAGGTGAGCTCTCCAAAAGGGTGGCCTCACACCACATAGAAGGCCAGCCCCCAAAAAAACACATTCACGAATCGATTTGCTAGGCTAGGCTAGGCTAGGCTAGGCTAACAACCATTCCATACATTTTGTACATTACCGAAATGTACGGAATGGTTAGCTAGCTTTGCATAGCAATTTCATGCAGCCCCGAACGCATCCAGGCGTCAAATTGCTAGGCTGGGCTAGCAACCATTCCTCACATTTCAGCATTTAGCCAGCAGTGTTGTGCAGAGCTCACATTCTTTACATACAGTACCGTAATACTGCTGGATATTTACTGAAGAAATTCAGGTTTGGTGCTTTGCTTAAGGGTACATTCACAGCACTTTAAAATCAAACCTGCAACTACAAATTTATAATCCCGTTTTCTTAACCATGATGCCTTGCTGCCACCAAATAATGTGCATATTCAGTAAAATGCAAAAAAAAAGTATTGGGACCATGGCACAATTTTTGTTGTTTTGGCTCTGCACTCCAGCACATTGAATTTGAAATAACAACATTGAATTTGTGGTTAAAGTGCGGACTGCCAGCTTTAAGGGTAATTGAGGCTTTGAGGGTAATTGCATCCATATCAGGTTATCCATGCAGGAGTTACATCCCCATCCATGCGGAATGAAAATTCAGAATAAATTTATCAGGGACACAGCCACAACTTTGGGTGTATCAAAAGCAACTGTTTCATCCTTTGTTATAAAGGAATAATGCACTGGTGAGCTAAGCAATAGCAAACAACGGACCTCTGTAGCGGTTGGCCAAAGACTACTTTCAGTTGTGAGGAAAACCACTTTTCAACAGATGAACAACGCTCAGCAGGATGTGGGCATAGACGTGTAAAGGACTATCACAAAGAGAAGACCACATCAGCGTGATCTCAGAGGGTTCACTGCAATATGCAAACCACTGGTAAGCCCCAAATACACAGCGGTCAGCTTAGTGTTAGCTAAAAAGTACATTAGAAAAGCCTTGTGGACAGATGAGAAGACTATTAAACTGCACCAAAGCCCTGGAAAGAGGAAAGCGTGGAGAAAGAACGGAACTGCTCATGATCCAAGGAACTCAACCTCATCAGTGAAACATGGTGGAGGTAGTGTTATGGCTTGGGCATGTATGGCCGCCACTGGGGCTGGCACACTGGTCTTAATTGATGATGTGAATGCAGCAGGATGAATTCTGAAGGGTACAGAAACAACATCTGCTTATCTGCTCTGATCCAACCAAATGCCCCAAAACTCAGTGGATGGTGCTTCACCTTGCAGCAGGACAATGACCCGAACATACTGCTAAAGTAACCAAGGAGTTCTTCAGAGCCAAAAAAAAATGGAATGTCCTTGACTGGCCAAGGCAATCACTCGTCCTGAACCCAATTGAACATGCACATGTTGAAGCCAAGGCTGAAGGCAAAATGCCCCAGAAACAAGCATGATCTGACAATGGCTGCAGTACAGGCCTGGCAGAGCATCACCAGGGAAAAATACCCAGTGTCTGTTGTCTATGGGTCACAGGCTTCCGGCAGTCCTCAAATGCAAAGGATTTGCAACTAAGTATCCAAAATGGTGACTGTATTTCTGACTATGTATAGCGAGGGCTGTAATTCCTACACGGATCACCCAATATGGACGTAAAAACGCAAAAATTAATGCTGACATTCTGTGCTTTAACCTCATATTCATTGTTCTACTTCAAATTCAATGTGCTGAAGTACAGAGCCAAAACAACAAAAAAATGTGTCCCTGTCCCAATACTGTTGCCTTTACCTGTAGGTAACATCGCTGATGGTCACTTTTCAGAGAGCAGCCCTTAACGGTGGGGTGTTTACACATGAATCCCAGCTACTGCAGCAACGCAGCGATGCTTCCGCTTGGGTCCGTTTCGGTTTTTTTTGATTTTCTGATGTCCCGTCACAGACCACCTTTGACTACCCGACGATCGAGGACAGCAACCCGAAAGGGGTGGGCTGGCTCTTCCACTCCAAGGCCATGCAGGCCTACCTGTCTCTCCTGAGTGACAGCCAGAGTGAGGCCACCAAGGAGGCCTGCGTGGGGACGCTGCAGAACCTCACAGCCAATAAGGGCATAGTAAGCAAGCAAGCCCCGCCTCCCTCCCCGCCCTGCACCACCACACCACGGCCGTGAAGATAATGGGCAATTTAACGATATTTTTTTATTAATAGTCTTATTAATTTTTTTGTCAAAGAACTTCACTATTTCCCATGTCTGCTGTAAGCTCACCATGATAGGCTATTTCCCGTGTCTCTTGTAAGCTTGTCATGATAGGCTATTTCCCATGTCTCTTATAAGCTTGCCATGATAGGCTATTTCCCATGTCTCTTGTAAGTTTGCCATGATAGGCTATTTCCCATTTCTCTTTAAGCTCACAGCGATCAGTTATTGTCCATGTCTCTTGTAAGTTCTCTGGGTATTTCCCATGTCATTTGAAAGCTTGCTGTGATTGGTTATTTCCCATGTCTCTTGAAAAGCTCACCGTGATTGGCTATTTCCCATGTCTCTTGTAAGCTCGCAGCAATCAGTTATTTCCCATGTCTCTCGTAAGTTCTCTGATTGGCTGTTTTCCATGCCCCTTATAAGTTCTCTGATTGGCTGTTTCCCGTGTCTCTTATAAGTTCTCTGATTGGCTGTTTCCTGTCTCTGACCTCACCTCTGATGCCACAGGTGTCCAGCGTGATGAGCCAGGCCATTGTGCAGAAGCTGAACGGCCTGCAGCACATCGCCCCGCTCCTCCAGTCCTCCAATCCCGGCATCCAGAGGACGGCCGTGGCGCTGGTGGGGAACCTGTCCAGGAACCCGCGGCTCCAGAGACTCATGGGTGCGTGTGTGTGCGAGTGTGTATGTGTGTGTGTGTCTGTGTGTGGATGTGTGTGCGGGTGGGAGTGTGTGTGTGTGTGTGTGTGTGTGTGCGGGTGGGAGTGTGTGTGTGCGCGGGTGGGAGTGTGTGTGTGTGTGTGGGTGTGTGTGCGGGTGTATATGTGTAAATGGCTGGTAAATGAACTACTTTTATCCAAAGCGCTTTACAATTGATGCCTCTCATTCACCAGAGCAGTTAGGGGTTAGGTGTCTTGCTCAGGGACACTTCGATCAAGGGCAGGGATCGAACCGGCAACCCTCCGACTGCCAGACAACCGGTCTTACCTCCTTAGCTATGTGTGTGTGTGTGGGTGCGTGTGTGTGTGTGTGTGTGTGTGTGTGTGTGCGTGACTGACTGTGTTTCGGATTTAAAGGCTCAACGTTTTTTTTTTTGTTGTTGTTTTTTTGGGGGGTTAGCCCGGCAGACCCTCCCACAGCTGGTCAGCATCCTCAGCTCGGCGACTCAGAACGGGACGGATTCCGACGAAACCATGGCGACGGCCTGCCAGGCCGTGGGCAGCCTCCTGGTGGCGGATCCTGAGACGGGGAAAAGACAGCTGAACAACACCTTCATCAACTCGCTTAACGACCTCAGCAGAAACAGGTGAGACCCGCAGGGCCAGGGTCGGGCAGTCTGGCCCACGGGGTCGACCTTTAAAAATCACCCGTGACGCTACTGCTGCACCTTTCTGCAAATTCCAGCAAAGTTCTCCTCATATAGTTGCTTGATGGCTAGACGATATAAAATCCATACTGGTTTGACATGATATTGCAATACAATTTTAAGTCCTTTATATTTCTTATATGTGACTTTTTGACCTTACAGCAAGAACTTTTCAGAGTGTGTATGTTGATTCTCTTGTGGTATTTTAAGATGACAGAGTGAATTTGTGTGTGTGTGTGTGTGTGTGTGTATGTGTGTGTTTGTGCATGTGTACTTGTCTGTGTAATATGCTGTCTCTGTGGTGCTGTAATAGCTGTAATTGAATGGGGTCATTAATGTAATCGTTCTCCGTTTAGCTACTTCCCGAAATCGAGCAAAGCTTCGGCTCTCCTTCTGTATGGTCTCTGGGCGGAGAAGAACTTTCAGGCGTTCCTTAAAAAGGTACACATTTCTTTGCCAGTATTTTTCAGGGGTTCCTTAAAAAGGTACACATTTCTTTTCCAGTATTTTCCAGGGTTTCCGTAAAAAGGTACACATTTCTTAAAAAGGCACACATTTCCTTTCCAGCATTTTCATACATTTCTGCACTTAAAGTGTGTGGAATTGATTTTTGAACCAGAGTGAAGAATGACCTTGTGAAGACTAAACACACGACTGAACCAAAACCAAACCGGCATGAAAGACGTATGTTTGTTTATGGACTTAATCTGAGTTTTGACCCACATCCGAATGAAAAACGATACTTTTGCACAAGAGCAGGTCTTGAATTACACGGGGATTGACTTACGGTGTCTGTAAAATGAAACTCCAGATTTTTAAGTGCAGGTGGCAGGGTGCTGTGTTATTATTGAAATCCGAGTTGAAGCGTCTCAGGATGTTTACCCGTTCAATGACTGTTTTTTCAAGTTCTGACATAAAAGGGCCACGTCACGTTTCATCTGAATCTCTTCCTTCTCTCCGGCAACAAAATGGATCCTTTGGGATTAGACTGGAGCCGGGCTGAGAAGGGTGTTGTTAGGTGTCTCGGGCCACACCTCAGAAAAAAATATATACTTGGCAAGAATGAAAGCAGGGTTAGGTTACAGGTGTGCAGTGTGAGCGCGCATCCATTTCCGTAGGCTTGGAATCATGTGTTTTTTTCATGATGGTTAGGTTAATCACAGTTTTATTAAAAAAGGAAAGGGGCTATGTTAGAAACAGCATTAGAAACAGAAACGACAGCATTTCCTGTCTCAGATCTGACGGAGAGGTCTCCATTTTGCAGCCATTTTAACAGAGAGCTCCTTTCCACAGCTGTGCTAATGTTGATCATATTCACAAAGACACAAAAATAGACATGGCATCTTTCCCATGAGCTTCATTAAGAACATATTGCATATTCTAATTTAGATTTTTTTAAACATTTGAAATCATGCCAACTGTAGCACTCTGTCACAGGCTGAGCTTTAGAGATTTTTTTACGCATCTTGGTTCATTCCATTCTGAGCTGGGAAACATGCAGAAGCATGGGGATCGGGCCGGAGCGTGTTTATTACTGTTTACCTGTGAACATTCGCTCCTGCGTCTGTTTGCGCGAGGCGCGCGTTGCATTTGTGGTGTGTGGTTACTGCAGAGCCGGGGAAACCGACTCGGCCAGGAATGCGGTGAAACTCGTTTACCGTGCAACTGTCGGCATGTCATCCCTGACTTGCAAAGCGTCTTAGCCACTTTCTCACAGGCCTTTTACCCGCGGAGGCCTGTCTGTCTCTGAGTGCTGTCTTTTCAGAGCCCTTAACATAGAGAGACAAGAAAAAAATCGGAATACTCGAAACTGGTTTCCATGGAAACGTGTTAGCGCATACTGTTAGCTGCTCCAAAGCTGCGGCATGGTTTAGCTCCTTGTGTTTGCCCCGCCCCCTCTATTGCCACTTCTACATCTCGGTTAAAAGGCCATCTTTTTTCCTTGACCTTTGAACCCAGTTCGGCTCCTCTTCATTAGGGTGTATTGTCTTTGTGTAATACTTTATTATCCCTTGTGTCTGGTTTTATTTATAGAAGTTGTAATGCACTTTGGTCAATGTCCGTTGTTTTTAGATGTGCTTTATAAGTAAAGTTAACTTGACTAGCACTTCTGAGGATATCGACTATACTCTCTCTCTCCCATGTCCCTGAGAATACTGCTCCACAAATCCAGGTGTGCAGTGTGCAGTTTAACAGCATTACCATGGTTTAGCAGATGCTTCAGAGTGACTTGCACACACTTGGTTTTGCTGTTTTAAAAAAGTATCTATTTAGTAGTATCTGTATATACAGCTGGATATATACTGGAGCAATGCAGGTTAAGTGCCTTGATCTGGGGTACAACAGCGGTGTCCTACCTGGGAATCTAACCCCTGACCTTTAGGTTACAAGGCCTTTTCCTTAACCATTACACTACACTTTACTGTTGCCATAGAATTGGGATGCTGGATGTGCCGACCATGTCAGATAACGTCTGATAATGGAATTTCTCCTTTATTCTTACAGCAAGGAATGAACAAGAGTTCCTTTGTGAATGACATCACTACATCTGCCCACAAGTCAGTGCAAGTGTTATAATTAAAGAAAAAAAATGTCTGAAAGAACACCTAAAGGTAAGTCCTGAACTCCTCACCCTCAAATCTTTACCGTTTTTTTTTTTTTTTAACAAATCCTGTTTTTGCGTTATCTTTTTGCCGTACTACAGGCTTTTCATATAAGACGGGCGAGTTTGTGTGTGTGTTCACCTTTAATTACGGTCTGAATGAAGCTCCCGTTTGGCGTGCTCTTCAGTAATGACCCTTCCTTCTGTTGCAGATGGGAGCTTGCATGTTGAGAGAGGGGAACAGGGTACGAGGAACGGCCGTCTCGTTGATCTGTAGCTTTGCTACGTGAAATATGAATGTATTTTCTGTGGTACGGCACTTCCTTCATCGACAATCTGTTTTTTTAATTATTTTTTTAATGTCCCTCGTTGATTTTGTATGTAATGAATTGATAGATTTTTTCAAAATTTATGAATGAGCTGAAGTTAAGGTTGTTAGGGATGAGGGAGGCCTGGAGAGTGGGTGAACTGAGAGTGGGTGGGCGTCTCCTGGGTAGTTTTACAGGCGACAAAATGAAGAACTGAGTGAGTGATGTGATTCTTCAACAACAAGAGATCGTGGCTTCCATGTCCTGGAGTGTAAATTGCTGAATGATAACGGAATGATAAGACGTCTTTCTTTAGTATGTTTTGATTTTTTTCGTGCCACCTCAGTTCACTCTCCTCCGTTAACACAGCCAATAGAAGCTCTCTCCATGAAACTGCAAGTGTCTGTTCCCACATCGGTGGAAATTTGGACCTGGAAATATTCCCCCTTTTTTCTTGTTCCAGTTTGGAAAGCCAGATTTTGTCTTTAATTTATGGGCCTGTCTCATTGTTGCAACATCCTTTCAGTGATTCCCGAGAGCATAAACATGCACAAGCTTGCTCTCTTATGAACCTCCAGCTGCTTGCCACGTTGATGTGTAAAAAAAAAAAAAAAAAAAGGTCATGCTTTCATTTAATTTCACGTAATAATATTCTGTTGATGTTGGGATTAATGTCTGCTGCTCTGGTTGGGCTGTTGCACTAATTTTATTTTATTTTTTTATGATGTGATGGGACAGTATGAAAAGGACAGACTGGCTGAGTGGCTTTCTTACCATATATGCAAAACAACTCTGTTTTTCATTGTGATTTCACTGTTATTTGGCGAGGGGGATTTGAACACAAAGTCATTGGATCTGACTTTGTGTTCAAATATGTTGTGGCTTAAAAACATGAGGCAGAACAGTACTTCGGACATCTTTCTATGGATTACATTTTACAGAGACAGTTTAGAACTCAAGTTTAGAGACAGTTTAGAGATCAAGTACAATATTGGTTTTCATTTTGACATCATATTACAGGGATTTGGGACATTGTTCATCAAACATTGTTTTTGTTTTTAATTTTTCCAGTGCATTTTCTCTCTTTTTAATTTTACAATTTATATCACATTTTTCTATTTGAAATTGCAAGATAATTCCTGTTCAATGGAATATACTCAGCATAATGTTTTTTTTTGCCCATGCACAGAATATATTGCTTGTTTGTTCAGTTGTTGGGCTGAATTTGTCAAAAATACTGTATCGTAGGAGTTCCACCAATGGCAAATGATTCAATGTAGATTGCAGATTGAAGACTTGGAAAAGCCCATCATCTTTTGTATTAAACATGAATTATCAGTGCTTTATGACTTTGATCATGAATGCATTATTAATTAAGTATTCTTTTGCTCAAGAATTCATTATGTGTTTTTCTTTTTTCTTTCTTTCCTTATGGGTTTGGTAAGCAGAACTGGCAAAGCCAATACAAACGGATTCTTGGTCCTCCTTAGCCAACTTGTACACTCTTGCTTTATAAATGCATTTTCGTATGTAAGCACCTTATGACTTTTTTATTGATTAAATAAAAGACAATTAAATTAAATGTCTCGATCGTTTAAACAATATTTTTTATCCAGTTGCACCATGGCAGTGATTTCAGAGAGAGTCCCACCAAAAAAAAAAAAAGAAAACAAGTGTTTGAATACAGAACATTTCAGAATCACGGTCTGAATACATTTGTTGCAATCATAAGACTCTCACAAATGCACAGGGCGCACTATGCGTCAACAAATAACTTGAATAGTTTTCGAACACCTAAAAGTATCATCATGGGACCACAAAGGGTTGGTGTTGATTGCAAATGTACTGCTATGTTGTGTGAGACTTCTCATGTCACAAGTATGGACACGGTTCTCATTGTGGATCATTGACGATTCCATAACTATCAAGTAACAAAACTGAAGGCTTGAGCGGTTTAAAAATTTCAAAACGTAACGTAAGTTGTTACAGATTGAATTTTATTCAAACACGATAAACTTATGCAGCTGGGTGTTGTACCGAAGCAGTTTAGGTACCTTCCTTAATAGTACAATAGCAGTACCCCACCTGAGAATCAAACATAAAAATTGCAGTGAAGAGTTGCAAGACCAGTCAGTGAAGATATCCAAGTTCTATAAATAGGCTGCTTTCAAAACAGTAGTCTGTTTAAATCGATCTTGAGAAGAGCGTCTGCCAAATGCAAAAACAAATAAATGTGTAATATCATACTAGGCAATACTGATATATGTACTATATACTATACTATAAAATATGATACTATTTTCAATAACCTTTCAGGAGCAACTCACCACGCCAGTTGCTCACGTTTATAATCATAACATACAGTATATGAACTTGAGTGTATTAAGAGTTGTAAATAGATCTCAGAACTGCACATTGGCACCATGTGAATGAACCTTTCACACAACATACAGCAAGCAATTGAATTGAATGTCCCTCAGTTTGCACCCTGAATAGTGATTCTTTAAGAATTTAGAGATTTAGAGATACTCACATTCTTCAAGCAGGGATGTGGTGCTAAGCTGTGAGGTGCTGCCATTTTGGACTCTACAGTGTCCAATGAAATTTAAAAGTTGCAGTTTGTTGATGAACAAAGTTCAATGGCTTCTTTTTTTCACTCTTTTTCCCCAAAGCAAATGTGTTACTGTTAATATTTATGATATTTTAAGTCATTAAAATATAAATTTTTTAATTTATATATTTGTGGCAAACACGCCTGCCACAGGCCACCGAAGTGGCTTTCCTTGGGGCCCTCCAGCACAGAGACACAGGGAGATGATGTTAAAACAGTCCACATTTATTCCACGAGGGTTTGGCAAGATGGTAACGCCAAATGAGCAGATGTAAAAACCCTGTCATGACCGAGAGCTCTCTTGTGTGGGTGGGGATGGCAGATTTAACCTGTGCACACTGATTACCTCACTACGCACAGGTGCAGCCACTCCTGTTCCTGGATCCAATTAGCCTGGCCAATTATCTAATTCTTAACCAATTATCCAATTGGCCAGGTCTAATCAGCTTGACCCAGGGCAGGTGTGGCTGCTTAAACCAGCCATCCCCACACCACAATATTCATATTTTAATTTTCTTTTAAAAACATATTAATGGTTTTGCTCACTTTTTGCAGTAATTAATTAAAATGAACTAATATCACTAATGAGTGAACTAATATCAGGAAGGTGTGTGGCTGTGGAAGTGATTATTGTGATCCAGACATTCAAAACATCATGTACAAAACAGGCAGACTTTTTGTCTTTTTTTTTGGTGTCTTCATTTTTTTCAACAACAACAAAAAAAAAACAGTCACAGGAATTGTGGGAACTACGCTTCAAAATGGAAAGTATGCAAAAGCATTCCCATGGCAACAACCAGCACTGTGAAACCAAACACATTTCTCACAGTCATTTTGCACACCAGAAGATCATAGCCTAGCATTTGAATACTAAACTGGCTCTGAAATAGCGCAGATCACATGCATGTTCCAGGTATTTCCATTAGCATACATTTCCATCTCAATTTGTTGTGACAATTTTAATAAATCTCTTGGCTCTGATGTGGCCATTGACTCAGCCTTTTTCAGTTTTCCCATGATCCTCTAGCACATGGTAATAGGTTACCATAGTACGTTCTTTTTTAAACTGTCATGATTTTTCATGGCATTCTTACACGCTATCATTTTAAGGTGTATTTATACCACAACTTGCCACTTCCAAAATTCCCATTCTGTTTTTACTCCCCTCCCATACAAATAGGTGTTCTTTTGTCACAGTCATAACCTCTTCAGAGCTGGGAAAAAAAAAAAAAAACATTTAAAGTATTAAAATATATTTGGCATAATACAAGTGTCTTGGATGACAAAAACAGACAAAAACATGTTGTAGTGTAAAATATTTTCAAAAATATTACAGTACATATATTATTTTTTATTGAATGCCCCTTGCAGTGTAGGTTTCAACATGGTCTCTAATACATTGTTCTTGAGATCAAGACCCACGTCCCCTACAGGGGACACAAATGAATTTCCAGGTTTTAGTAGGATACCCAGTTCCACTGATCGTACACTATCGCACCCGGGCTCAACGGCACCCTGGGGTGTTCGACCCGGCGGCCGTCCCGTCGATCTTTCCTGAGCCAAGAGGCGACTGGAACCGCCCCGTGGCGCGGAGGTGGCCTCGCCAAACGAGGGAGGGCGCGGTCGCCATTTAAATCATCCCTCCTGACGGATTCCCACCATTTGTGCTGAAAAGCCCCGGATCTGGCCCAGAGCTCTGCTCCTGCGCCGTCCCTTCGCCGAAAACAACGAGCGAGAACACCCAGCGCTGCCTCCCTCCATTGCTAGAAGGCCTCGCCCAGTCATTTCCATGCGTGTGGTCCCCCAGGGCCGCTTAAGGCCTTTATAATGCCCCCCCCCCTTGCTGAACCCCTTTGTGCGACCTGTACGGTCATGTGCACGCAAAATCTCTTTTCTGAGACGTGCTGGAGACGTCTACAGTTTCGGTCCAGCTCTTACTCCTCCTTGGACTTGAAACCCTGTGGAGTGCAAACTGTGGCATCCCGCCATTGTTTTAAGTGGCTGTGTATGTTTTTGCAGATTGTGGGTCAAAGAGGAAAAGGTTGCAATCTTCACACCAGGAGTTAGGCTGCTGTGGTTTAGAGCTGCTACTGAAAGTGTTATTGAATGAGAGAACCACCTTATGAAATAAGATCATCGTCATCTTCATGCGGTGTTCAGAACAAAGCTTTACATGGATGAACAGCAGCGTTAAGGTCCCGTTGTAAGGTAAATGAAGTGCAGCAGTGCAGCATGGGCAGGCAGGTTGCAGGTTCGAATCCAGTTAGTGAAATGCCCTGAATGAAAATGCATTCCATGATATCTTAGCATCTGTACATGTAGCTTATTTTATCAGTTTTTATATTGTTATATTCTTGGTTTTATGTTTTTAATTCTCTGTATATCTATGCATTTTACTTTTTTTTTTTTTTGTTCATGTAAAGCAACCTTGGGTCTGAAAAAAGGCGCTATATAAATAAAACATATTATTATTCATTATGAAGTGAACCCAAACTTACAGTTTGTAAGTTTGGAGAAATGAGTAAGAGAGAGCTAGATTCTGGGGGAAAAAAGGTTACACCCACTCTTCTTAGCACTCCATCAAAAACCCTGCCCTCCAAATATGTGCACATGTGCTGCCTGTTGTCTGAGTAACATTACTATCAAGAGTTTTGACCAGTATAGTAGGGAGAGTATATTAGGGATAGTGTAGCACATCATGCCTCATTCACAAGTAAAAAATAAAACACAGAAGTAGAAAAGCCAGAAACGCCAGTCATCATAATGAAGGTAAATAATGAACACAGCTATAGTTTTTATTTGCAGCTATGGGTTAATGACAGTCAATAAATCCGGACGCTGGCGTTTCTGCTAGTATGAGACCCAGACAAAGCTACGAGCAAAATGTCAGTCAAAATTTAAAGTGTCTGATTTCAGAGCCTGGGGCAGTCAGAGAGACCAGAGTTTTTTTTCTTAGAGCTTATAATTTATGGATATCTGTCAAGACGTGAAGGAAATTTAACCAAATATGAACAAAAGTGTTTAAAAAAGCGTACATACTGCACCTTTATTCTTTGTTTCATTGTTACAGTTAAATGACAGTGATGTGAAGTTACATTGATGTCCTTTCAAACTAATTGCGAGCAGTCATTTGTGGGTTGCGCGCAAAACATTTAGTTAAGTTTTATATTATCTCATATCATTATCATATTATGATTATGAAATCAATGAAAAGGCAATTAAATGTTTACATTTGTTACTGAAAGATGTGCAGCTAAATTTAAGAGACTTTAACAAGCCTAGCTCAAGATATTTCTGAAAGATGTTTCAGAGTAAGTTGTCTGGTGAGTAAAGTTGCGCAATTTTCAAGTTGTTACCTGTTCCTATACAATTAAGTCAACACAAAAGGGAAACACCTACTGACAGACAGATTCTTTTACGATCGCAATCTTTGTTTACTTTTGAAAATTCAAACCTTCAACTTTAAACCATGGTTTAAATGATTTTAAAGATTTTTATCTCTAAGGTAATCAAAATTACAAGACAGACGTCACGTTGCACTCAGCCAGGAAGTGTTTTGAAGTTCCTACCGCAGGTGTGTGGATTCATTGAGATTGCTCTTTGCCAGTTTCCTATAATTAACCAATTAAATGGACTCACCTGAATCCAATCTCACTAAGGCTATATAAGACCTTGAAGGTGTTGTAATAATGGCACTGATGAAAGGTGCTGCAGAAATAGTTGCTTTTGAGGTCCCACACGAAGGAGACGCACAATCAATGGTCCTCAGTCACGAAACATGCGTACAATCACATTTGATCGTAAACTATGTGTAAGAACGTTTCTGCATTCATGCTTTCTAAAATTTATCTTTACTTGTTTTCATGGCTGTGTCCGTATGCTACTCACGTGAACGGTATTGCACATAAAATTTACAAACAGTCAGCTTTTATCATCACATACACCTGGGATATGCGCAAAAACAAAAGGTTTGCACATGAGTCATTAATCGCGTATTGGTTTTTCACAGGAACATTTTAAAAAACAAAAGTAAGAATCGTTTAAGAGAAGTTTTGTGGATGAGGCCCAATGTGTGCGAGAAATAAAGTTCTGCAAGTCGGACAAAGCCGCTACTGAAAAGATTCAAGGTTGCCAGATCACCATCCCACCCGCTATTTTCTAGTGACCGTTAGGGTGTGACAGCATTATTGGCAGTATTTTTAGATTTTGGGTTGACGTGGTAAAATGCGGGTATTTTTTTGGCACTCTGGTGTGGCGCCTTGATTGGGCCACCATATAAATGATCTCATCTTAGTGTCGCACAAGGCTGTGCACGTTACGCCTGATTAAAAACGACAGGGTGGCTCTGAATAATGGCGACTGATTATGAGATTTAAAAAGAAGAAACGCTGCCAGTAGTGCCTAATAAACCAAGCAACAGTTATCCGTCAGATTTCTCATTCCTGGTTCAGGACAGCCTCTTATCATTATATAGTATCATTATAAATTATTGCGCTGTAACACACACAAACACACACGCACACACACAACCCCCCTGGAGGGGACATGAATCTCCGGTCTTAATCTCAAGAAACATAATATTTTACCATGCCGAAACCTACACAAGGGACAGTCAATAAATATAACATAAGTAATACTTTTGAAAATATTTTCACTGCCACGAAAATATTTATTTTTGTCATCTAAGACACATCCTAGTATTACGTCAAGAAAACAATCCAAATAATTAAACAGTTATTTTCCGCCAGGTCTCAGAAGAGTAAGCATAGCCTACCTGTTTACCGTACCCTACCTATAAATGGCACCTTAAAGTTGCCAATGCTTATCTTGCTTTGCACTGCATCAAAATGCAAGTAAAATCTGACAGTGGTGGATTTTTCTGGTTGTACGTTTGGCATTGTCACTGGTGGGTCTTGGTAGTATATGGTCTGCAAGCTTATGTTTTCTGTGATGACTTCTATGATGCGTTTTCTTTTTTTTTTTTTGGTAACGCAAAACTCATCTCTCGACATGCACGCTTGAGAGGAACAGCGTTTAATTGAAGCACAAAAGTATGATGTAACGTAGCATTCTTTTTACACATTTTTTTTTGTTTCAACCATTATAACATAAAATTAAAACAACAGCAATACATAAAAGATGTAGTTACATCGCGGTGTTCGGTGCGTATTTCCTGCCTAATTTCAATCGTAAGTAACAAGGAAACTTCAGAACGCGGTGATGAGAGTGCGACGTTATGAAACATGCTGCGTTTGGCGCGCGGACGATTTCAGCGCGTTTTCCCAGGGTTCTGCTCCGGCGGTCTGGCAGGGAGAGCAGGGTACGGCTGGTCGAGGCGTCTTCTCCGCCGGTTTCTTAATGCCGGTGTAGCCGATCCGACTATTGCCGCAGGCCTCGCTTGCTTCTGATTCCCTTTGTGCTGTGAGAAACAAAGCAGAGGAACAAAGTCAGTACCGGGAAGATCATCATCCGCTAATAACTTAATAAGCACATGTATAGCGCAGTCACCGTTAGCATTTGGGCGGTGATGCGATTTCTTTTCTTTTCTTTCTTTTTTTGTTGTTCCTGTTTTGGCTCTGTGCTCCAGCACGTTGGATTCTCGCCCCCATTCCCATGCCCCTCTTCCACATCTTCTCCAATCTATCTTATATTTCCCTACCAAAAAAAACCCCTCTACCTTCCCTGCCAAATGTTAATTGTAGTGGCAAAGAATTACCAAATGCAAGTCAATTGTGCTGCTTGTTAATTGCTACAGGTGCTTTGAATATTGGTGATATGAATCTCTGCCTTTCCTTCAGATAAATGCCTACAATGCAAATATAAAATGTAAAGTATATTTTTCTCCTGAAATATATAGCATGCAGAGGCCTTTATTGCATAGCACCCCTGTGTGATTATGCTTGACTTTAATAACATGAATCAGCACTGAAACCATCACTGTCACTCCCTATTCTCCAACAGATCCCTGGAAATAATCCAGGCCACTTAGAAATATTCCACCGCCTTTTTCAACGGTGCTTTGCCTTTCCTTGGCACCAAGAGGTAAACGTAGGAAAAGATCACATTTCAAAGTCCATTTTAGTGAGCGTGCAGTTGCTACGTGAAGCCAAGCAGCTTCCCTGCTTTCTATTTCTGTGGCTAGAGAAAAACCTTGCGCTCCACAAATAAGTGAATACTGTCTGGTTTGGAATATTTCGGCATTTTAATATCGACAGCTTACGATAAAATAAAATAAAAAATGAAACCGTCTGCTGTTGTTAAGCAGAATTTCTCAGCTGGTTTACGTTAAGCTGAATTCGCCGCTACGCAGAGATCAGCCAGTGCCAGTGTGTGCCAGCGTGCGCCAGTGCTGCTGTGTGCCACCCTTGCCCTCACTGATACCCCGTGACTCACGCCTTTGGAGGGGAGCGACAGCTGCTGTGACTCACAGCCATGCCTCGCCAGCCCGCCTGCCCGCCCGCAGAGAGAGAGAGAGTGAGAGAGAGAGAGAGCCTCTCCCTCCGGTGCCAGGTTTGTTTTTCGTCCCGCGCGCCAACGGCATGGGTGCCTGCGCTGGCTCTGAGCCAAGGGGAAAAAAAGCGTTCGCGGGAGGAGGAGGAGGAGGAGGAGGCCTTAGCGGGAAGCCCGGCGAGGGTCGTGACCCGAAATCCGCGAATGGAAGATATCCCGCCGGTGGAAAAAAGGATGGGCCAGCCGACACCCCCCCGCCCACACATGCGACGCATCTCTGAGACCCTCCGTGGAAAAAGGATCGTTTTACTTACCGGAGGCTCGACGTGCCTCAATTAAACCCTAAAACCAACATTCGATATGAGCGGGAAGTGGCAGGGCTGCAAAAGAATGCATGTTCTGGAAGCACGTTCTAGAAACATGGCGATGCATGTTCTGGAAGCATGTTCTAGAAACAAGGCGATGCATGTTCTGGAAGCATGTTCTAGAAACATGGCGATGCATGTTCTGGAAGCACGTTCTAGAAACAGGGTGATGCATGTTCTGGAAGCATGTTCTAGAAACAGGGCGATGCATGTTCTGGAAGCACGTTCTAGAAACAGGGCGATGCATGTTCTGGAAGCACGTTCTAGAAACATGGCGATGCATGTTCTGGACGCATGTTCTAGAAACAGGGTGATGCATGTTCTGGAAGCACGTTCTAGAAACAGGGCGATGCATGTTCTGGAAGCATGTTCTAGAAACAGGGCGATGCATGTTCTGGAAGCATGTTCTAGAAACAGGGCGATGCATGTTCTGGAAGCATGTTCTAGAAACAGGGCGATGCATGTTCTAGAAGCATGTTCTAGAAACATGGCGATGCATGTTCTGGAAGCATGTTCTAGAAACATGGCGATGCATGTTCTGGAAGCATGTTCTAGAAACAGGGCGATGCATGTTCTGGAAGCATGTTCTAGAAACATGGCGATGCATGTTCTGGAAGCACGTTCTAGAAACATGGCGATGCATGTTCTGGAAGCACGTTCTAGAAGCAGGGCGATGCATGTTCTGGAAGCATGTTCTAGAAGCAGGGCGATGCATGTTCTGGAAGCACGTTCTAGAAACATGGTGATGCATGTTCTGGAAGCATGTTCTAGAAACACGGCGATGCATGTTCTAGAAGCATGTTCTAGAAACAGGGCGATGCATGTTATAGAAGCACCCACGTGCTGTCCCCATATCAGACACCTGAGCAGCGCCTGCAGAGGTGCACTGTGGTAAAGCTCAGGCTTTTTTTTTTTTGCACAAAGCCAAGGGGACAAGTAAAGGTAATGACCTCACCACAAAGGTGATCCAATTGGCATGTGATGAATTTTAGGTGCATGTCCTCCTAAGCCCCAGTAGTTCATTTTTGTCTCCTGTGAGGGGACATGAGTCTCTGGTCTTAATCTCAAGAGCCATATGTTCTACTCTGCTGAAACATACATGGCAAGGGACATTCAATAAAAATGTAATTAACAGTGCTTTTGCAAATATTTTCACTGCAATATGTTTTTTGTTATTCAAGGCACAAAATTAACTTAAAAATGCAAATGATATTTCTTCCAGGTTTCAGGCAGTTATGCAAGTCTGAAGACTTGGAAAGAGAATGTAGTTGCAAGAAAATTCTACATAGTGTGTATTAAACAAGCTGCAGTATCTATTCAAGAAGCTGCAGTGTTCTATAAATCAACTTGATGTGTTTACCTGTGATGTATGTGTGTGTTTTTAATGAGTTCCACTATAGTAAATTCCTCTCAGCTGAATTGATATGGTAATAAACTATTGCATCTTGAATCATGAATCAAATAGATCATTACTGTACTGGCAGTGCACACTTGGGAAATTTATTCCGCAAAGAAAAAAAAAAGTATCTTCACTGTACCTTTATTTCTGAGTGTGTACAGAGATGCTGTGGAAAAGTATAAATATGGTGTCTAAAAATGTCTAAAAATAGAAAATGGAAAAAAAGAAGGTAAATCAAAACATGACAGGGCCACTGGACAGCACAAGAGGTCCAGACTGACAGAGCTTGACCCTGAATAACAGAGTTGACCCTGGATGACGTTGGCTCTGATTGGCAGAGTTGACCCTGAATAACAGAGTTGAACCTGAATAACAAAGTTGACTCTGACTAACAGAGTTGACTTTAACTGACGGAGTTGATTTTGACTGGCAGAGTTGATTCTGACTGACAGAGTTGATTTTGACTGGCAGAGTTGACTTTAACTGACAGGGTTGATTCTGACTGGCAGAGTTGACTTTAACTGACGGAGTTGATTTTGACTGGCAGAGTTGATTCTGACTGACAGAGTTGATTCTGACTGGCAGAGTTGACTTTAACTGACAGGGTTGATTCTGACTGGCAGAGTTGACTTTAACTGACAGAGTTGATTCTGACCGGCAGAGTTGACTCTAACTGACAGAGTTGATTCTGGCTGTTGAACCTAGATGATGGACTTGGTCCTAACTGACGAACTTGGCCCAGACAAGCTGCAGCTGTTTGGGGGGGATGTGGGGAGGGGGGCGGGGGGGGGGGTCGGGCGGGGCTTTCAGGAGTTACGGGGGGGGGGGGCCTGCAGGACTATCCAGGGGACGCTCGGAGACGCCTTTACTCTCAACTCTGGCCTTTTGTTTTTCCCCTCTTCTGAGGGGTCAGGTTTGCACAAACACAGATCCCCTGAAGGCCGCCCAACAGCTGTGCGCCAAACCACTTCAATCAGCTCCTGACTGATATAGAACGGGAGGTTTCTGGCGGCTTAGGGACACGGCCAGCTCGCGGGGCGAGGGGATATCACTGCGAGCCGCGGTATTATCAGTGGCAGCTTCTCTATGCTGAAAATCTTGATATAAAGCAGCAACAATTGAAAAAAAAAAAAAAAAGAAACAGTACAGTGTACTTTGAGCATTCAGCCATCTGAGGAATTATCGTGAAACTGCAGTTTGGGAAACTTTGTTTGGGAAAATGACTGTCACTGAGCTGATTATATCAACTGTACTCTACTGCCATTTTGTCGAAGCTCTTATCCAGAGCGACTTAAGAGTGCAAACACAAATGGAAGTGCAGTAAGTCCCTGGATTGGGAGCATTTAGCCCCGAGCTGGAAGGTTTATATACAGAGAACAACACATGCAAGCAATGCAGACTCAGTTCACATGCTAAACTAGGCTATACAAACATGAAAACACTGCCATGTTGAACAGGAAAGTGATAATTCACTTTCTGGAGTTTTTTTATATTTTTGTTTGTTTGTCAGTTCATGTCTAACCTACAAGAACAAAAAATGTTAATAATATTATTATTATTATTATTATTATTATTATTCAGTTAAAAATATTTTCTATGGCACATGCAACTTGCTGCTCTCAAGGAAATAATATTTATGTTTATAATTGTGATTTAACACTATTAAATGAACCAGTAAATTTGTACAGCCTCTGAAAACGTAACATCACTGCACAACGCACTGTGCATTTTATTTATTTTTTCTTTTGACCACAGATTCACCGATGCTCTATGCCCGCCATTGTAAACTCGACAGGTCATCAGAAACAGCTGTTAATGTGTTTCATTGCAAAAGTGAGATAATATTTTAAGAAACCCAGAAAGTGAACTATACCTTCGAGCTGAAGTTGTACAGACAACAGCACAACACGTTTGTACTACTGTTCATGGTAAAATGTCCTTCAATTACTGTGCATGGTAAAAATCTCTCATCCGTCATCCCTTGAAATGACTGTACTGTCACTTTGGGAAAAGCCTGATCCCCACAGCCTTGAACAACAGGCCTCGCTGAACAGGCCTGAGTGCGTACTGCTGTCTGTCATTGTGTGCTGTTACTGTGTGCTGTTGTATGTATTGTTGTGTGATGGGTACAGTGCTGTGGAAAGGAATTTCCCCTTGGGGACAATGAAGTCTAAAGTCTAAAAAAAAAAAAGAGTCTACTGGGACAGTAGCCCTTAAGAGTGAGCACACAGCACACTCAGACTGATGTGTGGTGAAGCACAGTGCATACGACAGCACCCAGTAAATCTCGTCAACAGCTTGGGATTACAGGAAGTCTGAGGCCGGGGTGTCAGACTGAATCCCGCGGGGGCCGCAGTGTCTGCGGGGTTTTTTTTTGTGTTTTTCCTTTCAGTCGACTGCCAATTAAGGCCTGGAGCACAGGGCGTGTGGATTCCTCAGCCAATCACCAGCTGACACCTCAGACACCGCGGCCCTCCAGGGCGCCAGGACTGGAGTTTGACACCTGTGTGACTAAGGCCAGCTTTTTAAGGACTCGCAGAGGTCACTGTGGGCTATGAGAAGGGGCATAGAAAGGCTTTCAGAGACAAAACAAACTGAAAAGCATACTCACATCTTCTGATGATCACTGACCCGGTTTCTCAGGACGACGACCTAAATTCAGACAGAGAAATGAGGGAAATAAATCTTCTTACTACAAGAGGGGCATTCTGGATAAATAGTGACCCATCCACCATTTTGCTGTCAGTTGATTGGTTCCTATGGTGACTGATCCACAGAATGAACATGATTAATATGGATTTGCTTTGCTTGTGAGAAAACAATAGTAACCCTGCTACATAAATTTAAGAATTTGTAATAAATTTCTCCATGTAACTGACTTGCTTGTTTTATAATAATTAATCTGTTCTGATAACCTATGGCATGTCATTCAAAAATGCTATCCACTACTCAAGGAGCCCAATTATAACTCAATTCAGTCAGTCTCCATTCAGTTTAGGCCAGCAGGGAATTACATTGAGGCTTTTCATTCAATCTTTCTGAAAAAAGGGCCATATCTACAATGCTACAATGCTTAGGCACACACAAAAAGCCAAAGTTGCAGAACTGTGCCTTGTTTGAAGAAGATAATGGAGGCATTCACGTGAGTTATGATTGGCTATGTAACCCTGTGCGATCACATGACTCATGTGGGTTAATTCAGTGCATTAGAATTTCACCAGGTGCTCAGAAGGGTGTGGTTGGTTTCAGTCTGGTTCTGGTAATTTGTGTTTTTTTTATAGGCAAGTCAGTGCATGAACAAATTGGAAAGTTTAATAATTTAATTTGTTAAATGCTGCAGGCATTTTTTCAGCCAAGAAAGGCCCAGGAAGAAAAAAAACAAAACAAATTCCCGTCCTGACTTCTGGTCTGATTTTAAAAAATCATGGCTTCTTTAAGTACATGGATTTACTCAGTTTATTATCATTATAACATCTAACGCTTGGACCTGTATTCAATCAACATTTGTCGCTAACCCTGACAATAAATGCTAGCATTACGCCTTTTCTACGCGAGTTAGTTTTAGTTTTGATCACTTGAACTCGCCAAACAGTGTGAGGAAGAACTGTTTGTGTTCGTGAAGAGAAAAAAATGTATTTGTTTTAGCGCTTCATAAAAATGAAGGACAAATACTGAGTCCCCAGTCTTGGCCATGTCTGACTCGAACAGGCATGCAGTGAAATAAATTTTATTATCTGGTTATCTGGGGCAAATACACGTGACTCATAATCATATGCTTTTGTTATGTTGATATTCAAAACAATTAGTCATGTGAAACAAAATTAAAATGAAAAGTATCATAAACAAAATTTTATTATTTGATTGTCATTCTTGGGTGCACACAGCAGCATTTATTTATTTATTTATTTATTTATTTATTTATTTATTTATCGATTTATCAGATACTGCCACTGGTGTGACATGCTGTCTCATCAGCCCAGCTTTAGTTTCCCTGCTGAACATTGCTGAACATTACTATGGCATAATGATTTCTGTGCATTGCTATTTTATAAGCTAACTTTGGAGAATGGATTTTAGCAGCTTTGTGCACACGCCCTATAATGCGTTAATCATTCGTTTGACAAGCCTGTGATATGATTGTTAGCGCTTGAAGTGTTCTGCAGTAAAAATAAAACAGAGCTCCTTTTTCAAGAGAGTGTAATTCATTAATCACCTTTTGTCACAGTTTTTAAGTTCAGAGTAATGATTATGTTTTAATCTGATCATTAAAAGCACAAGACTGTTCTACAATGTGCCTTTTCTTTACAATATGTTTAACTCAACACAACTTTCAACAACTGTGAACTTATAATTAGTCATACAGTACTTTCCATTAAACAACAATTTACAGACAAATGAAGTAAACTATATTGAATGCATTGGTGATTAGTAGGTGACCTGCCTATTTCTCTCATTTTATTTTTATCTTTTATATATTCCATCATTCTGTTTGTATTTATTTATTTATTTATTTATTTATCTATCTTTATATTTTAGTCGATTCAGACAGTCCAATGTTCATGTGATGGCCCTATTTGAACGGTGACAGCCCTATCACCCTGGCATTTTTTTTTGCCGGAACGTTCGTTTAATAAACACAGCAAGGAGGAATCTGAGTGAGCGACTTTCTTATTTTCTCCCATTTGAACGGGGCGAAGAACACGCCCGCCCCACACACCCCCGTTACCTCATACTTCTGCCGCGCGACCTGACGCTGCAGGTCAAACTTCTCGGCCTCCAGCTGGTACATCCGCTGCCAGAGCTCGTTGGCCTTCTCCCTGCGGAGTGAGAAATGTCTCGTTTACTCACTGAAACACTCCCAGCCTCCCTGTGACCTCACAGTACCCAGCGTATACTCACTGAAACACTCCTGGCCCCCCTGTGACCTCACAGTACCCAGCGTATACTCACTGAAACACTCCCCAGCCTCCCTGTGACCTCACAGTACCCAGCGTATACTCACTGAAACACTCCCCGGCCTCCCTGTGACCTCACAGTACCCAGCGATATACTCAGTGAAACACTCCCAGCCTCCCTGTGACCTCACAGTACCCAGCGTATACTCACTGAAACACTCCCGGCCTCCCTGTGACCTCACAGTACCCAGCGTATACTCACTGAAACGCTTCTGACCTCCCTGTGACCTCACAGTACCCAGCGTATACTCACTGAAACACTCCCAGCCTCCCTGTGACCTCACAGTACCCAGCGTATACTCACTGAAACACTCCCCAGCCTCCCTGTGACCTCACAGTACCCAGCGTATACTCACTGAAACACTCCCGGCCTCCCTGTGACCTCACAGTACCCAGCGTATACTCACTGAAACGCTTCTGACCTCCCTGTGACCTCACAGTACCCAGCGTATACTCACTGAAACACTCCCCAGCCTCCCTGTGACCTCACAGTACCCAGCGTATACTCACTGAAACACTCCCCAGCCTCCCTGTGACCTCACAGTACCCAGCGTATACTCACTGAAACACTCCGCCCCTGTGACCTCACAGTACCCAGCGTATACTCACTGAACACTCCCGCCTCCTGTGACCTCACAGTACCAGCATATACTCACTGAAACACTCCGGCCTCCCTTGCCCACAGACCCGCGATACTCCTGCCCCCGCCCCCCCTCCACTGCCCAGGACAACAACATACCCAGTTGCCCCACCCCCTCCTCTCCACTGCCAGGGATAACAACATACCCAGTTGCCCCCACCTCCCCCTCTCTCCCCCCCGGACGGCGGCCCTGCCTAGCTGATGCTCACTTGAGCTTGTCATCGCTCAGGTGGGTGATGTTCAGCTCTTTACGCCTCTCGCTCAGGATCTTCCTCTTCTTCTCTCTCTCCGTCAGCTTCTTTCCGCCGCGCTTGTCTGCCTGTCGGATGAGAAGAACTCACCGTGACGACGTTTGTTTGGTGTTCGCTTACAGTTTGCTTTTCATGCCGCCCCCCCCCCCCCCCCCCCACGGCTCGCCCCATTTTCGCACCAGCTGCGCGTAGCCGCTCAAGTTGGTGAGAGCCTTCTTCTTCTTCGCGTCATCTTCGGCCCTCTTCTTTGCCTCCTCTTCCTCTTTCCGAGCCCTCTCCTCCTGTTAGTCATGTGCAACAGTCAGTAAGGCACAGGGGAATGCTTGGCTGCTCTCTACATAACTAAAACCATGAAAAACATTATAAAATGTTACCAAGGCATGTTTGTTGGTGCTATTTGAGACCATATTATAGGACATTGCTACTGAGGTTTATCATAGGCCTTCAGTGCTCATTGAGGCATTATTATAGGCCTATGCAGTGGGGTGTTATCATAGGCCTTCACAGTGCTCATATGGGCATTATTACAGGCCTATGCAGTGCTCATTGGGGCATTATTATAGACCTATGCAGTGCTCATAAGGGCATTAATATAGACCTATGCAGTGCTCGTAGGGGTGTTATTACAGTCCTATGCAGTGTCATAGGGACATTATAACAAACTGATGCAGTGCTCATAGGGGCATTATTACAGGCCTATGCAGTGCTCATAGCGGCATTATTATAGGCCTATGCAGTGCTCATAGGGGCATTATTATAGACCTCTGCAGTGCTCATAAGGGCATTATTATAGACCTCTGCAGTGCTCATAGGGGCATTATTACAGACGTATGCAGTGTCATAGGGACATTATAATAAACTGATGCAGCGCAACTGGGCGACTTACCGCCAACTTTTGCTGGCGCTCCTTCTCTCTCTCGGCCCGGATGCGAAGCTGCTCCGCGCGTTCAGATCGTCGCTGCTCCTGGAGTTCAGAACCGTAAACAGCATTAAAGCAAACCAAGCAACCCTTAAACACTCAACCCTTAAACACTCTCCCTTAAACACTCAACCCTTAAACACTCACTCTTAAACACTCAACCCTTATACCTCCTCTTAAACACTCAACCCTTATACACTCACCCTTAAACACTGTCCCTTATACACTCACTCTTAAACACTCAACCCTTATACACTCACCCTTAAACACTCAACCCTTAAACACTCTCCCTTAAACACTCAACCCTTAAACACTCACTCTTAAACACTCAACCCTTATACACTCACTCTTAAACACTCAACCCTTATACACTCACCCTTAAACACTGTCCCTTATACACTCACTCTTAAACACTCAACCCTTATACACTCACCCTTAAACACTCAACCCTTATACACTCACCCTTAAACACTCAACCCTTATACACTCACCCTTAAACACTCAACCCTTAAACACTCAGGGAGTGTTTACACTAATGGGAGTTAAAGTGGCAGTGTACACAAAACGAAATTGAACTTTTTTTGAATTAAATGACCCTTTGCAAACAGGAGACGAACAAAAACAGACGCAGTATCTTGAGTTTGAACATTATGGTCTGCGCTTGCCCCCATTGTTAATTGTCGGAAAGTTGGTCCATCCAAATATCACATAGTTGATTTGTGTCATGGGTGACCGGTCAGGGGAAGAGTTCAGCTTTCTTTCCGGTTTTTCATTTCATCACTGTCCTGTCTTTGGTTGTGACAGGTATAATGTCACCTTTGAGACTACTTTCAGGGGAAAACTTTTTGAACTCGTGCAAGGATATCGTTATCCGTATGATCGAAGCAAATTTTTGCACACGTAAAAACCCAAAAGTCATTCATTGCAATTTTGTGATGAAGTTGATAAAGACCTATGGATGGGGATGAATAATTATGGGCATTGTAGTTATAGAAATTATATTAAAATATGATACAGTAAATAATGCCACCGACATTTTTCAGTTTTTCACTGAAAAAAATAATTATCATCATCATAATCATCATCGTCCACAGCACCATCCTCCTCATTATCCTCTTCCTCATCATCATCATCATCATCCACATCATCATCCTCCTCCTCCTCCTCCTCCTCATCATCATCATGACTCACGATCCTGTCCTTGAGGTTCACCAGCTCCTCTTCCTCCTTCTGGCGGCCCTCGAAGTGGGCGTCGATCAGCGTCTTCAGCTCATTCAGGTCCTTCTCCATGCGCTTGCGATGGATGTCCTGCAGAGGAAGAGGAGACCCTGTTTCACACACGTACTACACAGTGCGTCATGAGAACAGCATACTGCCAGATACTGACTGACAATGTATATGTCATATTTTAGAATATGGCATTTAGTATAGCACATATAATTATGCTGTACGACCAGCTGATGTAATATCAACATACAATAGATCTCTCTCTCTCTCTCTCTCTCTCTATATATATATATATATATAGTTAAATGGCAAAGTATTAGGACAGTGGCACAGTTTTTGTTGTTTTGGCTCTGTACTCCAGCACACTGGATTTGAAATAAAAGAACAAACCTGAGATTAAAGTGCAGACCGTCAGCATTTTTAATTTGCATTTACAGCCATACATCGGGTGAACCGAGCAGGAGCTGCAGCCCGGTCACCATCCGTCACCAGTCTAGACCACACAGGTGGCTGAGGTGAGTGTGGTTTGCGTCAGCACCAGTCACCTGTGGCCCCTGACCCTCAGGCTACGTCTGAGCCAAACCCCGAGACGCTTACTCACGTCAAAGTCAACTTTCTCTCCTTCAGGGATCTTTGGGGCTGCAAGGCCGGGCACGAAGATCGTAGGCCTGGGGATGACATGTGCAACGTTTCGCTAATATCGTCACCAGCTTGACACCTCATTCATTACCTGCCCCATCATCACCTGAACCCTTTAATTACACGAGTCGAAGAAAGTGCACCTATGTGGGTGCACTTTCACTAAGGCGAAAAAACAAACAGTTGTTTGCACACTGTTAAGATGATACTGTTCCCCAATGACTTTCTGAGAATGAATTCATTTTCCAATTTTTGCTACTGCTGAAACAATTAAACGCAAACAGAAGTAATGTGGCCACATTACACAAGCAGAATTAAAATCAAATCTGCTGCATGCTGCTAATCATATAGACACCTAGGTTTTATTAAATGTATGTTTACCTGGTTAATACATTTAAGGCAATTTGCAGTTTAATGGTAAACTTTCAGTCTCATGACATCTATATTTTGTTAGTCGTTTGTAAGGGAATTAATACTGGAAGTACTCACTTTGTCTTAGGCTTAGCTTCTTCTGTATTAATACATTTCAAACGAGAAATAAGAAGTGTTCAGAACATTCATTCTCTTTGTAATGCCATCCAAACTTGCACAAAACATTTAGCAAAGACCAAAAATTAAGCCAGTGATAAAATCAACATGCACATACATGCATACACACACACATACACACACACACACACATGGACACACGCACACACACACACACATATACACACACACATGCACGCACACACACACACACACACACCATGCGCACAAACACATGCACACACACACTTATTACCTTCACTTTCACGTTCCTCTTCAGTGCCTGGGCAGAAAGGGACAGTTTGAAAAAAGCATTCATGTCAAAAGTCGTCTCCATGGTAACGAGACAAGATTCTAAAATGGTGAACTGATGTGAGAAGGACGCCCCAGGGACTCCTCTCATCAGAGACAGATGTGTGTGTGTGTGTGCGTGGGTGTGTGTGTGTGTGTGTGTGTGTGTGTGTGCATGCATGCGTGTGTGTGTGTGAGTGAGTGAGTGTGTCTGCGTACGTGAGTGAGCGTACGTGAGTCACTGCATTCATATTCTGCATCAGTTCTTCAGTTAAGACTACTTCCTGCTTTATGGAAGGCTGCTGGAGTTTAAAAATACAAATGAAACACACCAGCTGAAAACTCTTCAGCACAGTCATAGGGAGGTTGATTCCCCACCCAAATGTTCATCCCCTCCATGCAGCCAAGGGCTGGGTTCCCCTCAATGGTACTTTCTGTACTGTGATCGCCAAAAATATGATAAATACGCTGTTGTTTATGTATTTATTTTATTATTATTATTATTATTATTATTACTACTACTATTATTATTATTTATTTATTTATTTTTAAAAATAGAGGTTTGTTAATGTATCACTTTGGCAGGCCAACCCAATCAGAGACTGCACGGCTATTATTTATTTATTTGTTTATTTGACAGGGGCAGTGGGCAGCCACCTGGCTGTCCCAGAGTTAGTCATCACGCTAAATTTCATCTGTTGTCCCTGGGCGCTTAACAGCAGAAGATAGTGTAGGCAGAAGGTCACTGTTAAAAGACAGACAAACGACGCTGCACGAGCCTTTCATCCTCCGTGTGGAGCACTTTAATGACATCCCGGCAGGCAAACACGAGAGAGAGAGAGGGCACGACGCGCATGCCATTCGGGTAATCCAAAACCGCAAAAGCACTGCGCTGGAGCATCGGCCTGCCGCTAGTGGAAAAAAGTATCACAAAACCGGATAAGCCTCGGGAGAGAGAGCTGGCCTTCCTTAATTGGAGCTTAAATTTGTGAGAGTAACGCATCGCACTCTTTCGGTAGCGGCGCACGCGGACCCTCGAACTGCCAGTGCCCGACACGCAGTACCCTTGGGCAGCGGGAATGTGCTTGAGCGCCGGTGTTTCCGCCGACCGTGATAAACGGACATGCACGAGTTCGGCACAGCGAGAGCGCCCCGTTTGGGAACACTCTGGAATGGGTACTAAAATACCCTAAAACCCCCAGACAGCGATAACTCAAATACGCACTCTCCTAGGCAGACTCCACGCTCTAAATAGTCACAAGAAGGTCACCCTCTAACTGGGTTATTGGCTCAGTCAGATAATTGCAATGCAAAAAAGATACTCTCATGTTCGCGTGTACAACTAGCTTACCATAACCAAACCAAAATGTTGCCTACTTTAAATTAATGCAAGTGAAGAGAACAGCAGTTCTGCCAAGCCTCGCAAGAAAACGGCAAACGTCTGCAATGAAGCCACGAGCTGGCAGCGTGTTTATCCCAACAGTATTGATCACACACCCACAACAACTTCCTGCTTTGTAAGGTTAAGGTAAGGCAGGTAAAAATAATAATAATAATAATGTCAACGCAGTAAATCATTACTGAAACCATTGTTATTACATCGCTATTTACGACCCGTGAGTCACAACGCCACGCCTGAGTGTTTATTGACTGTAGTTATATAGTTTTAATGCCAATTTGCAAATGTAGGAAGCATAATTTGTATTTTTGGCAGAGCAAAATGTCCACGGAGACCCTGCATTCACATAACCCTACATTTAAATAGCATATATGACCATGTAAAAACAAGGACATTTGCATCTCTTCAACTATACCCAATGCAATGTCTTACCTTCTGGTTCCCTGAAAAAAAGAGAAATATATATAGTTATTTTGGAAAATATATTTTATGTAGTTTTGCAATTGCATAATTTTGGTCTCATATGCTCAAATTTCTACCTCTCTCACTAACTGGTAGAATATTAACCCAAACCCAAATATATCCTAACATATCATATTTTATAAAACCATATGCTTGACATAATAGAATATTTCCCTAAAAAAAAAATAAAGATAATTTTGAGGTGTGCAGACCCATTTTCTGCATTCACTGTTCACATAAAATACAGTCACATGGAAAAGTAGACAGGAAGGATTTTGAACGGAACTTACTCATATTCCACATCCTCTGTGTCTGACATATTCAAACAGACTACAAACAGAAAGGGGAGCTGAGGTCAGCATTTCAAACAATTCTCTTCTATTAAAACCTTTAAAAAAAAAAGCACACTCTATACAGTACATCATCATATCCTTTTCCAAACGGATTGCTTAACATGCAGCTGCACTCCGTTACTCCAAAGACGCATGTCTAATGATTGTGATGTTTTTAAACATCGAATGATCCTCACTAAAATGGCCACTTGGTTTATGGGATTTTTTTGTCCACGCAGGGGTCAGGCTTACCTCGGGGATAGAGAGAGCTGTTTCCGACGGCTGATGGGACGTCCTGGACGGCGAATTCGCAAACCCTTCTCTCCATCAGGTGCGCATCATTTTTAAACAGCCCGGGGGTCACATGACCACTCCCCGGGGCTGTGGCTGGGGTACTGTTTTACCAGTGACCATTGGACGGCGGGGGCCCAGACAAGAAATACAAACGCCTCCTGTGGTTCCTATTTTTAGCTCCGGGGGGGGTCAGACCCCTTCTCTATTTATGCCCCCCCTGGAAAAGCTGGTTCTTTGTCTTGCCAGGAGATGGGGCGGGGTGGGGTGAGGAGATGGGGTGGGGAGGGGGGGAGGGTTAATCTGGCTGTTATAAATTTGTGGGCACAGATGGTCATGTCTCCACAGACGTGGCTCAGGTTGGGGGGGGGGGGGGTTTCCCAAACATTCTTAGAGAGGCAGGAAGGGTCCTTGTGCCAGTACACCTGGGCAGGCCTGTCTTCAGCGCGACGGCAAGGCCTCATTCACACCCGGTCCCAACGCGCTTTATCAGTGGCTAATTTAACTCAGTGTGGCACTGTTTCATTTAAAGACTTATTTTCAACTAATCAAGTACGCTCCAATTTTGAGCACGTTCAATAAGCATATTCTCCATTATAGAACTTTCTGTCTTTGACACAGTTATCCCCGGAAACTAACTGGAACTTGACGCATGTTAACGTGACTTTTTCTTCAGACTTTTAATTAACTTGTATATTAACTTAATAATTAACTTGTCATTAACTTGTTATTCCTGTCACTTTGGATCCGAGTGTCGTATCGCTTGCAGACCTGACATAGGTGGTTCCCATAGTTCACAGTTTCTTTAGCGATGATGCATCTTTACTCACCGGACTGGGAATGCTGTCCGCCTGGTCTGGCTCTATTACTCATATCAATCAGGTGAAAGCTCTTCTGTTTCCCATGTCATTGTCAGACGCCCTGGATAAAAGCGTGAGCTAACTGAACACAGTGCGATTTAACACAAAATAAGCCTTTTTGGTGTCGTTTCACTTTAAGTGTAAGTACGTATATGTTATAAATTATTAATTTAGCACATTCCCTGTTCTCCTGACCCATATTATATATTTTCTCATTTTAACTAATGAGTTAAAAATACGTATGAATTTTGAGCCATACACTTACACCAAAATGCATAAGCTCTCTGTGCATATTGTTCTATAAAGTGAACAATATGATAAAAATGTGATATACACTCTCATGAAAGTGATATACTGAACTTAATTGATCAAAAGAAGTATTGTACTAGTTCTGCTAGTTGTTGTAATTCTGCTGAAGTGAGATAGGCAACTGATGTCGATAGCAGAGGCAGTAGGGCAAAAAAAAAAAAAAACCTTTAAACTATGCTTGTTTGTCAAATGGTGATTAACCCCTTCAACTTTTAAATAGTTGCTATATTTATTTTTGAGTTATAGGCAAACATGTTTTATCTTTCATAAAAATGTCACTTATATTTAAGAATAAAATTAAAGATGGTATTTTTAATTGATTTTAGGAAATGGGCGAAGGCAATCTGCAGCGTGAAGCGAATCTGAGCCGAAGTCTTAAAGCCGTTCAGGCCTAACATGACGACAAAGCTGCCATCTAGTGGTCATAAGTCGCTCCTGTAGTATTATATTTACACAGTGATCTGCAAGTCGAGCGATTCAATCGACTGTGGCCGCCAATAAAACAGCCTTAAGTTACAATGCTTAAATTTCCTGCATTCGCTAATCCTAAAACAAACACTGACGCTGGCATTCTTTAAGCTGCAAACGATTACTTCCCGATCATTTTACTCCTCTGACCTATTTATTTTGCTCCTTCTACTTGAAACCTCTCATTGATCTCAACATGCAGACTTCAAGAGTCAAAAAGCTGCTAATCACTTCAGTTTATTTAGTTGTGATTTTAGGGTGGTAAGGGAGGGAAAAAAAAAAAAAAAACATTGTTAAGACATTACTCAGTACTATTACAGACATTAAGAAAACATAGCAGCGAAGTGTCACAATCTAAATAAACATTGTGCTTGCACTGTAATCCATCGGTGTGGAGAAAAGTGTCTGCTAAATTGCCGCAAAATAAACAGAGGGATTAAAAGTATTGACACACCTCAGTGTACAGTAAATCCCAGCTTTTAATTCATTCACAGAAACAAGACAGACAAGATTAAATTTGTCCAGCGACATGTTCCAAGGCCACAGAGCACTACAAGCCAAAGGATTTTTTTCCTCTTCCCTATTTGGATGTCAGGTATGCCATCCCGGCCAAGTTATGGCTTGGTGGAGCGACATGCACCATACCTATACAGCACAGAGAGAAACAACTTCAAAGAGCACAGGCTCTCAGCCCTTAAAAACATTAACTTCTGTACCTTCTGTCACACACACCTTGAATGACCACATTCTCTTCAGATGGTAAAATGAAAAAACACAGGGCCAAGTTACTTTGAAATAATTTAGGAAATATTGGGTAGCACTGCTTTGGAATACAGCTTATTTAATTTGGGTGAGCTGAGCGAGCCAATATTGTTTCTTGTAACCTGGCACAATTTTGATATCAGTACTTTTAATGGCAAGGTCTAGATTTTGCACGTTTGAATTAATGGCTTATAGACAGTGTTTTGAATGTGTGAGTAACTAGGCCTTTTAGTACATTGGAATTATTTCATATCAGCATCAGAGATAATAGACAGTTCAATAATTAGTCCAAATATAACCAGAAACATCAGAAAATGTCCACCAGAGAACAAATTTATTGCTCTACCAGGTCATATGCTACAGTTACTGATAGTATAACCACTCTAAAGTGTGAAATCAGCAGAAAATTTCATTCAAATGCAAGAAAATTGCATTTCATTTATTAGTCAGTCATTCTTTAATTCAGTATAATCAATTATGAAAATGCAGTCATTAGGAGTCTGATAAAAATACAGAGGACAACAAAAGCAGTGATAAGATGTCTTTTTAATTTTCACTGACAGAGAAATCAAGTAGGTGTCATATCTGTGATGTCAACGGCCACTTCTGTGATGTCACAGGCCACTTCTGTGCTTCCATTATATCCTGTGAAACAATTTAAAGAGGAGAAAGAAAAAAAAAGAATTTTTCTGCCTTTTAAAATTATTTTCCTAACTGTCTGATTTTACAATGTATGAGAGAGCTCATCTGAATTTGTTCAGATTCATGTGAATCCTATTTGACTTCACACTGTTTGAGGCAAATCTTGTGTTGTTTAGCCTCTCTATATGTGATGAATCCCCAAACGTCTGTAAAGTGCTTATATCACTTATATGATCACAGTGGGGCTCCTGTACATTCTCTCTTCACTGTACAGGGGCCCTGTTGAGTATTACCTTCACTTCTTCACTGCTTGCACTCTAAATAGATTCTCACTTTCTCACCTTTGGCACCATGAATATTTGTACTGTAATGTTAGGGTCCCTGTTGATTCTCACCTCCTCTCTGTTTGGGGCCCCTGTGCATTCTCACCTCCTCTCTGTTTGGGGCCCCTGTGGACTCTCACCTCCTCTCTGTTTGGGGCCCCTGTGCATGCTCACCTCCTCTCTGTTTGGGGCCCCTGTGCATTCTCACCTCTCTGTTTGGGGCCCCTGTGCATTCTCACCTCCTCTCTGTTTGGGGCCCC